>NC_142843.1:25305530-25457045 GCF_061612785.1 Hesperophylax consimilis | reverse complement strand
ACACCGTGTGCATCTGTTCATAAAATAATTTCAATTACCTAATTAAAGTGCCTGCGGTCATACTTACGAAAATAACTATATTCACAACCCATCATTTACCTACGTATTAGATATTTAGGAATAAATTACTTGTTTTTGTATGGGTATTTTTTTAGTCCTAATTTTTTTGTATAATATTTTTGACATTCTAATATGACACTCGTAGCGGTGTTTATTCCACGTCTTGTCCTTGTCATCTCTGTGGTGTAATTTTGGGGGACAGATCAGCCGATGGAGGAATGGAGCCCGGACATGACGGGCGAAGACTCGGAATTTTGCGGTTTCTCGCTGTCGGAAATATATTTATTTATACGACTCGTACACTCGCTGTGTGCTGTGTCGGGTTTACACTTCACGCGAACGGCGGATATCGGAACTTGCACAATGTACAATGAACACGTCAAATTCGTGATCCGTCGTTCTAAGCGTGAAATGGTGTTTACGCTCCAAGTCTCGATTGACGCATTTTTACACGTCTGTTGTGACTGGTGAAATCTAATCAAACAAAACTATTGATAGCAAAAATATGAATGGATGTGGTGGGTTTTACCACTTGACGAGATGTTTTTTTGATAAATAATTGTTCGCCGATTTTAAGTTCAAGTTTCGCATGAAATAAGTTTAATTTTTGCAGTAAAAACGTAAACATTTACTGCAGCTTGTTTTATAAAGCTCGCAGATAGATAAATTTACAATTCTTACACAAATTTCGCCTTTTGTGTTTTTTTGTACGTTTTTATTTAGTTTAAAAAACAATTTTTATCTAGAATAAACCTTTAGAATCACTTGATGTACAACTTATTTTAATGAACATTTAGGCATACTTTACACTACATCTAAAACATATTCTTTATAGCATTATGGGATGAAGGCCACGATAAGCGGCAAGACTTTTTGTAGTATAATAATTGTCTGCGAAATAAAATTTTATAATTTTTATTTTGTCGAAAAATAATGAAGATTGACATGTCTAGGATACCGTAAATGCTGAATGTCCAAGTAAATGAATTCGCCATCCGTGAACACTGAACCATGCAGTTGTAATCTGTTGTAGAACCATTTCAATAATCTGACAGACTGCCATTGATACGAGCTACGATTTATTTGATATGCACTGCATACGCGATTGCGGTCAGCTTTCGTGTAAATCCAGTGTGAGTTATTCACTTTTGGCTCAATGAATCCTGTCAGTCTTGTCGCATGAGAATACTACAGATGAGATTGGACACTTTTTTTAATCGAAAATTCTTAAGCGTTAGAAGCTTTGATACATTTTTTGTGTGGGCACTTATGAATTTGAAAAATTAGGGAAATTGTTTCAAGTCTCGAGGCATATTTTCAAGATGGTCATTATTTGCTTATTTTCTTCTGGTTAGAATACGGTGGAAAACTTTGACAATCTTATTCTTTTCACCAGCGCGACTCTAATTGACATTATTGAATCCCTATACTCACATCCGTAATGAAGACATTATTATTATATCAGATAATATCAGCTTTAACCTTCACAGTTCATTTAAGTGTTGACAATAACAATGAATTGAAAATACACGTATCTGTAGATCTGTTCTGTACCAACACAAACCTTATCCACTCTCTCTTGTATACTGATTTACTTAATATACATCACAAAAGAATAATTCTTACCATATTTATATTCACAGAGTTAAAATAATATGCCTCATTCACAATATTTATGATATTTTCCAGTTCTATTCCAATGAAAATTTATAATTTGATAATAAGGTTGCAACACAAATAAATGCAATATCAATATCACTGGCGATAAACAAGATACTACTTTGTATCGCTGACATAGATAAAAAAGCACTTACCTTATATCTTATCTACGAAGCATTTTTTTCCACCCTTTTTTATGTCGTCAGTCGAAATTGATATTGGATTAAAGTTTTTTGAGGATTTTTTTAATATAGTATGAAACCGGATACCTGGAATGCTGTAGTTTCTAGCCACCTCGTTCAAAGTACACTAACGGTGACAATCTGGTGATGTTGATTCTGCATAAGTTGTCTCATGAAAAATCCTTAACTTTTTATTGGCTGTCTCCCACGTAACATTTTTTATTAAATTCATTGATTTTAACTTAAAATCATTAGTTTTCAGAACAATCTCAGGCGAAATTACATAAATATAATGAAATTTTATGGACATACGTAATAGGTACTAAATCTATGTAATATAATAGTAACTGTATCTTATTGTACTGTGTATGTCTTAATAAATAAATAGATTACTTCTTATTACTCTAGTCTTGTGAAGAAAGGAGTCCGAAATATTACCTAAATTTAACGTTTATCTAACTTTACATTGAGAGCAATTAATAAGAATAGTTGTAACGATACATAAATAAAAATACTAAGCCATTCTGGTGTCTACAATCTTCATTGCAAAGAATTTCCGGCTAATCAAATATTAACCGCGAGAAACGTAGATATTAGAATAAAACAACACGTCATAACAGGTATAGGTTTTTCATAATTTTCTGTACCCGTCATTAATACTTTTACTTACAGCGAATACAGGGGTGCATGTTCCTCATAAATATGATATACCTAGGTTAGCGCTTTTTAATTTCGCATTGAAAATAACGAAATCAAGTAATTGCCTAATATTAAATAAAATAAAAGATCTAACCAAAACGGACACTAGTAAAGTGATTAAAAACAAAGTAACTTTTCATTTAAGTATAATGTTTAATTTAATTATCAATACTGTTAATTAATTATTATTAATTGTTATTAAGTATAATGTTTAATTTAAGTAAACTATGCCATGATCAATATGTTCGAGACCATTGATGATTTTTATTCACTATCGAAGCTTTTTATTTATTTTTTGAAAGAAAGACAAACAGTTCCAGGTTACGAATAACCTAGCAGTCTTTGAAAATCTCCTAATACCATCACAGTAAACTAAAAATGCTGCTTGTGTCGTGATAGAGGACTAAGCCGACCGAGGAATTCAACTCACGACGCCTGGGTGGGAACCAGACGCCAATACAACTCAGTAACTGACTGTTTGTATAGGCATTGGGAGAAAAGGATGCAATACAAAATGAAAGCAGCCCCTGACCTTCTAGTTTTACTAGCCGCAGGTGGGAACCTGGGAAGGAATGTCTCAGGTAGGTGGCTTTTTGTTGGCGTTCCAAAGGTTTGGTTAGAATTCACAAGTAGTTATTAGCGAAGGCAAGGTAGTGCCAACACCCGGTGCTAATGAACGGCCTTTGGTGCTTTCGACCTTGGGTGTAGATTAATACAACTAGAGCTTTAGAAGCACAGCCAAAGTGACTCGGACTCTGCCAAAACACCGAACTCACGAAACCTCAGCTTGGGACGCTTTTACCTATAATTAAACGGACAAATTCCCAGATAGTAACTTCTGTACCGTAATGCAATGTAATGTAATGGAATAACAAGTCAATTTGATTCTTTATAGGAAAGGAAACCTATTGTGTAGTTAGCAATGCAATTACAAACTTCTTTTTCTGACAAGTTATTCAAAATATATCGTTCGTCATTCTACACCTGATTATAATACAAATATGTATTATTTTAAACAATAAATTTAAAATCTTTCTTCTCTTTTCACCCGCGCGGTCATATTCCCGTAATTTATTAATCCTAGAGTATTTCCATTGAATTCAGACGAAATCCCGGAACGCCGTGACGTCACGGCGTCCTTTGACGAAAAGTAGCGTCGGGACGCGGGGATCGCCAGGCGGGCTGTGCGCTTGGGTGCTGGGCCGTTATGCGGTGTGCTGTGTGCTGTGTGCGGTGTGCTGTGTTTGTAGGTGCATTTGTAATTATTATTATTATCAGCACAGAAGGGGCTGGACGGCCAATTCTGTCCCGGGGAATGCGAGTGCAGCACAGACGGTTTCATAACTCACGGAATGCGAGAAATTAAATTTACTTCCCGGACCCACTCCACTCCCCGTCCCACACCCCGGGAACCGTCACATCATCCCACTCTTTTCGCTTTGATCTGTACAACAGGTAGGACGGGATTTATTATAAAGCGGCACATTCATCGTTTCACGAGCGCGTTTTAGCGACCGATGAAGCTTTTTATTGAATGTGACTCGACACTTCTTTTTTTCTCTCTCGAATACATATTGCGCTGTCGATTGAAGTAGTTTTTCTTGGACAAAATCGATCTTACGATGGAACATTATTTAGGGGGAAGAAATTCGCCTTGTCACTTATAATCTAAAACATGTAATTAATCGGCTTAGGCGCTCTACGTCTAAATCCCATTGGAGATTGATAGTGGCACGTATGTCTACTAGGATAAAGTCCCCCTTCTCAGGGAACGTTCACCTCTAGACGCTATTTGCAAACCCACCTCGCATTTGGCTAATTCACAACTTTGTTAGAATATTCCTACAGTATTTATTATAAAACGTACTTTTCTTTTACGCGTGATATTCTACCCACTTTGAATTTTAAATTTATTTTTACATCTGCCGACGAGTCCGTTAGTCTTGTCATGTTTATTTTTCCAACGATTAAAATCTTAAAAAATAATACACCGTCTGTTACGTTCACTAGTCACTTCTTCTCAAATAGAGTTTGTAGAGATTTGAAATCTGATAAGGCTGTTTGCCTGCGACAACCTTCAGCGGGGTAAACATTCGGAGATGCGACAAAACAAGCCGATATAAGACCAATTTTCAATGGTGAGTGGCCAGTGCTAAAGAGTGCCGGAGATGTCCTATAGAAGGAAAGAAGGGTTTGTGAATTGGCGTGGAAAATCTCGGACAAGCGTCGCATTCATCTCCGCCTAAAGTAATACGCATTTCTCCGGAGCAACGGCCTAGGTTGGCTGTAAAACTGATACAATGTGTTGTGTTGGTTTCGCTAAATATATTATATTTCAGTGTTCGAAACCCATTTTAAATGGTACATTAAATTGTTTAGTATCGCAGTTACAAAATTTCGCGTATTTAAAAATACCGCTCGTGTTCATAATAATATTTTACTATTACCTCAGTGCTGCTTTAGAATATATCCAATATAATATATTATTATTATATATAAACCTTAAAAATACGAGCTGCTCACAAGGATAAAACAAACAAAAAAGCTGTTATTAAGATTTTTACGGGCGACTGTAAAAAAGTTCAGTTTTGTGGAATAAACTGTCACGAATGAACAAATTAAATAAATCTTATGTATTGTTTTTCATTTAAAAAAATCAGTTGACATGTTGACCCCATTACTAATAAACGTTTTTTTTACACAACTGATTGACAACCATTTACGATACATTCAAAGATATTAGAAGAACTTTAATATCTTTGGATACATTAATGTATTTTATAAGCTGTGTAAAACGTTATTATTATTAAGGCCCATCATAATATTTAGAGAAACTTTTGAATAATTTCAGCATTTATTAATACAAAAAGTAATGAATTATTTGTATGCATAGAGCTGGCTGAGGGTTTCAACCGATGGCAATGGTTTGTTGATTCGGTTTCAGCCTCTGTTGGGCCGGTTTGGTTGGCTGCTCGCTCCTCGCTACCGTCACCTACAGTCGGCTACATGGTCGCTCGCTACTCGCTGCTGTGGCTGCTCTGGCACCCGGTATTCGTGCATTCTGCACATTACTCTAAATGCAGATTTCAGGCGACACAACTTGCCTACGTACATACTTCTGCGTGGAATGTCACGCCTACATTCGGATCCTCCTTCTTATCAACAAACCATCAAGTTATTTATTTCACTTTCATTACTGAAACCTACCATATTTTCACGTTTTATGTAACCACACAATAAATAACTTCAGACCGTGTAGTATACTATTACCATACTACGTTTATTAATAAATTGCTGAATTTCAGTACTATTTTTTCTGAATCTTATCTTTATTAAACAATTATTGAAAACGTGGAACAATTTGGCATATTTTCTTATTTTTTTAAAGTTAAATACACTTTTCAAAGATCCCACAATTCTCTATAGTTGCAAGCGAAGAGCGGAGATCAGTTGTTTGATTGTGTTTTGATAAAATTATGATTTATGACCTATTAATTAATTTGCTGATAGTTCATTACCATTTAGTGTCTAGCTCTCCGTGGTATGCCCTCCTAGTTCCTAGTTTCTAGCTCCAGCAATTAACAGAGAGCAGTGAGTAGTGTCCTGAGCACAGTGAGCATTGAGTTGTCACGTCTCATTAGCGCACATCGCTGCCCGGCATTCCTACAAAAGGCAACACATTCTATCAATTAAACCGATTCACTCATATATGTATGTACAAAACCAACCCACTTCGAGCTATACGTGTGTGTGTGCGGCAAACACCGACGCAGTACAGGGCGTTTGGTTATTGAGATAAAGTAAATGCACGGAGAAAACTTACTTATAAACAATACTGTTATTTTATTAAAAATCTGGTCAAATTATTCGTTTTCCTGTTAAAAACGGGACTGCATATAGGTATAACGAATGAATCCTAAGAGAGTATCAGTTAAAGACGCGGTTTTATAAGGACGGCGGAACACGTGCTCATACAAATACTATTGTCATGTCTCTCAAGAGCGCGCTTGAGGTGATTTTATACAAAAACGGCGCTATACAAATCATCCAAATATTATTCTTATATCTCTTTGGAAATGAACACGTGCTCCTGATATATTCTGAATGAATAATCTTTTATCAAGAAACTGGCATGCTATTACTTTTTTAACAGGATCATTGATCTCCGTGTAGGTACCACAATAAAAAATGTAACAACTATCGAACATCGAGTCGTTTGATTCTTGTATTATAGGCGTACCTACTGCTGATAGTTCCGTTCCAACCTCTCATTTCTGTACCATTATTGTAAAGGACGCATGAATCAGAAAGATTTCAACGGAGCTCTCAGTGGCAGTACCATATAATGCCAAAATCAACTTTTTTGTGTTGGTTACTAGGTGAAAAATACACAAAAGCAGTGAGACCATGGCATCCCCAATCGGGGTAGGTAAGTTGTGAAAGATTGTAATAAGTATGAATTGAAAGTATAATACATCTTAAAAATCGTCAAATTTTTTAATATAGCCTTGGCCTCATATTTTGGTTACTATTGATTTGGGTTAATCGGCAATCTTATTTTTGCTGTTCTATAAATAAGGTTTATTACTAATTTTGGCAGGTATTAAAAGATTACTTCAATGCAGTGTTTTTTCAACATAAATATTCTCAGAATCTGTCATTTTAATTATGTACACATCAATTCATAAATTATATTTCTATTTTGGCTGACGCAATACATACTTTTAAAAATACTTAAATATAAGCTTGTCTTTCGCCCATTTAGTCTTTAAAATAACGGTTTTTTTATTTAAGCGTTTCAATTATCTACCATATGAGTCGTATAGTTCCTATCTACGATAAGTCCACTTTTCTCCAAAAATGAACTAATGATGCAGTTTTACTCTAGCGGCTCTTTAGCACACTAATCAAATATCGATGAGTTCAAAACGGCCGTAAAAACCTACGAAAAGTGGATTTAAATCGCAATGAGTTCCAAACAACGATAAATCCACGGAGCAGAATGTTCCAAAAGCCGATAAGTCCACCGCTCGTGCAGGCAGCCAATGAGCGAGAAAGATTTCGTCCAGGCAGCCAATGGGGGGGAAGCATTTCTCAAATTCTAACATGGCCGCTGAAGCAGTTGTTTTGTAAAAGTGTCTGCCTTTTTATACGTTTTTACAGCTAAATAATGTCCGATCTAACCACAAATGTTGTTCAAGTGGCGGGTAATACATCTAGAAAGCGAGTTATCATCAAGGAATCTTGCAAAAAACACGTGGATAGCCGTAATAGGTCCTTAAAAATCTCCTATTTTGAGTGGAATCATTCATTGAGAGTCGGCCATTACTGGGTGATCTCAAAACTTCGCTCAGTTGTTTTTAATAATTTTAAAGTTTGTATTTATTGTTTTCTAATTATTTTTTTTATTACAGTTTAATTTTTATTACAGTTTTTTATTATTATTTCTAATAATACGTAAGGTACACAATACTATTAACAAATTAACAAAAGATTTTATTTATTTATTTCTTGTAATAAGTAAGGTACATAATATTATGGGCCAATTAACAAAAGTTTTTTTAATAAAAATAATACACTTGTTTTTGTTTAAAACCACGAGTTTTTATTAAGAATTAATAATTGAAAATCCTCGATTTTTGTATAAAATATCTGTTTTTGAATTTATCGAGATGAATACAAAAAAAAATTATCATCACAAAATTGCTACATTTCTTTCATCATTTTAATAATATATATTGTTCTATAATTTAGTTCATTCGCACAATAGCTTTTGAATTTATTGTGAAAAATACAGAAAAATTGTAATCACAAAATATCTGCATTTCCTTTTATATAATATTTTTGTGTTTTGTTCTATAATTTAGTTGATTAGCACAATAGTTTTTGAATATTTTGTGATAAATACAGAAAAATTGTAATCATAAAATATCTGCATTTACTTTTTATAATAATATTATGTTTCATTCAATAAATTGGTTTTGTAATTCTTAAATATTGCAATGATTATTTACTTTTGTTTAGAGTACAAAAAATATTTTGTTTATTTTTTTAGGAAAACAAAAAAAAATATATTTTTAGGTTTTTTTTTGTAAACACATTCTAATCCATCGTATTTTTTGTAAAAAATTATAAAAAAAAAAAATTAATAGTACATTTGTATTTTATTTAATTTTTCTTCTATGCACTTTTCTTAACTAACTTTTATTAAAAAAAAATAAAACATTAAATATTTTCTTTTCATTTAAATCATTTTTTTTGTTGGCCCTATACTTGTCATTCACATTTCAAAGGTGTTGAGAAACAAACACCGATAAGTACAGGCTGGTGAGTTCCTATATACGATTAATTTGACAGTTACTTTCAAATGCCGATAAGTCCATCATTATTTACGTAATTACTCTTAAACTATTATGAAATTAATGGTTTTATCTTATTATTTACATCCGTAGTTTGACAACAAAGCCCACCTAATAAATAGTTCTCTAGTTTTTATTTAAAAAACCTTGTAATTAAAAAATATTAATTTGCCAACATTTCACGAAAGTGGACTTATCGTAGATAGGAACTATACGACTCATATAATGATTATATCTGCAAATAACACCATCGTACGTACTAGCTACGAGTATAAGCTACTAGCCTACAACATATGAGGAAGTGCATTCCTGGGCAGGTTTCCTCTTCATCACTTCTTTCTCCGTGACTTATTGACTCAAATACATAGAATAACTACTGCAATAATGTCTATTTATTTAATTACGGTACACCTTTAAATACTGAATAAAACATTTTTTACAAAACAATTATTCAGTCCATAGACATATGAATATTAGTAGACCTGCCCTAAGTGATTAAAAGCGTATTATCCCCACTCCCCATACCGGTTCCATTGGAGCCGGCTGTGCTCGCGTATGGCCTCAAGTGAAATTTGAAAACGTGACGTCATCATTCTTGTGCGAACTATGGTCGAGGCATCATCGGTTCATTTTACGAAATAACACGGCAAAATGTTGACTTGTACTATGAAAACTTGTAAAAATAGATGTGAAAAAGAGAATAAACCCAATTGTCGTATTACATTCCATATGTAAGCATCATTTTAAGCTTATTCACATCGTATAATATGAATCAGTTGTAGAAACATATACTATTACATCGAGATACATCTGGTCGAATGTAGCGATTCTCAAGTGTGCGCATCGTTGTTACTGGGAAGTAAATTATGAACACTTATAAAAGTGTCTTAACTAAATACGTAAACAAAATATTCGACTCTGAAAATAGAAGAATTTTTTTTTGCCGAAATTGGACTTCGCAAATTTGTTCATGACGTGGCGAGTAATTTGCGCTCCCATGTAAAAATGTCTATTCATTCAAAAGCAGATTTTACTTTTAAGAACTAAATGGTGATATTAAAATGCGAGATGCCTATATACTGTCAGATTGATTTATTGACGAATCACAGTCAGCTTTACCCCCTTCGTTCTTCAACAGTTGATTTTACCCCTCACCTTTAATTTCTAGTCTATATATTCTTATGTCTGTGATTCAGTCTAAACATACTAATATAATAAATAAATTTTATAACTAAAATTTACAATCATTGTTATAGGCAACAAATGTTACCTAACAACTATTTTCCAAAAATATGTTCAATGCTTTTTTGCGAGTTATTTCGGTGCTATTAAAAATATCTGCTACTTCTATAAGGGTTATGTATCTTCTAGTTGAGATAATGCCATTCTCAGTGGGGTCCATTGCTCTATGTATGACCAAAGGTTAAACTGTGTATGATTTTATTGGGCGTAGAATATTTGAAAGTGGCATTATTTTATCATCGTCCTCTTATTATTGTGACCAACTGATTAAATGAGCGAACAAAATTCTTGACCTGTTTGTACGTAATATAATGTTTTTAAATGTGTGTTAGAAAATTCGCGTACATTCAATAGTTTCAATACATAGTTATCGGCAGTTTTTTATTTGATGAAATTATTTTAAGTTCCATTATTTTTATAGAGTTTTTGTAATTCGAATAACTAGAAAAGATTGTGTAAATCAAATTAAATTCTCTCATAAGTATGTATTTTTTTTAATTTTGATTTATTTTTACGCTCGGTTTTACGGCAATCTTTACAGTTTTTTTGGACAGCATGCCACCAATACCACTGGCCATTCGTGAGAGAAAATAATGCCGAAAAACGCTTGATTTATTTCCACTCTAAATAATCTACAAAAAATGTAGTGACCGCGGAAAAACGATACCGAAACGGACACTTACTAAATAAACCAGGATGTTTACATTTGCATTACCTACCGGCACATAAAAAAATAAGACCGACCTGTTTTTGTCATTTGTTTCCAACGAATTTTTTAAATAACAGTTTTTTGTGAAATAGGTATATCTTTTCTTTATAAACTGACCTATTTTTTTACCACTTAACTGCGTAACGATTGATTACGTATTACAAACATGAATCAATTTCTTATGAGCGGAAACTTAATTTTCGTCGAATATTCTTATTGCTTACACATTTTCCACTAAACGTGCGACGAACTTTGTTTTGATATATCTAAGTATGTACCTAATATTATGATGAGAATTTGTACAATATTGTCATTTACACAATAGTTTCTACTGCATGTATTTGGAACTATTGCATCCCCATTTGGAAAATTTTAAGGCTGAAGGAAGTGCAATAGAAAGGTTGGGAAGTACGTGATTATTTCAATCTGATCACTAAACATAGCTGAAGCAATTTTAAGTAATGTTTCGACCTTGAACTCTTCTAGTCTCTTGCCGGAGAGAGACGGAGAAAATCTTCCTCTCTAGAATAAAATGATAATTTTCAATTTGAATCACGTGATTTGATATGTTTTTTTAAATTTTTTATTTGAGTATATTTAGGAAACATACAGTTATTCATGTGAATTAATTTTGCATTCAAGATGTTGAGTATAAAATAAACCAGTTAAGTTTAATTTACAATCTTTTATGGTTACAGGTTAGGAAGAAAGTAGATATTTAATGTGATAAGTGAGTGAAGAAAAAACTATAACTGATATGAATAGATTGTTGTATGAGTAATTGATTTATGTATCTACTAGTAAACAAAGTAGTGTTATTCTGGCGCTATGTTTTAAATGATAGCATCGGCATTCAGCAATCAGCGTGTCCTACTCTTCGATTAGGTCGTCAGTGTTTCTGTTACTAACCTTTAGTAGCTGCTGACCTACGTTAAATATGATTGGCTTATTACTTATTACGTAAATATTCCTGACCTGTCTCCGTTTTAACCTAACACGTCTACTTCCATACCGCGCACGCCAATGTACAAAATTGTTTTTTTATACCATCCAATTGATATTTCTGTTTGATTATTTCGATGATAGGCCTTTAAGCGGATATTTTCTTAAATATCCGCTTTTCCTATAACATATTTTCTTGAACTAACATCACGCAATTTCGCTGCAGAGGTAGGCAGATCGGAAATAACTCTGTCTTAGCTCACACTTCTTGTAAGTTCATACACTCTTTTGTTTCAACTTATTATTTAAATTTATTTTAAGTTAAAAGAAATATACACATTTCACTTTCTTAACATAAAAGTACACATTAAAAATAAAAATCTAAATATTATTGCTTACTACCTTTTTATTAACTTACATAATTACAATTTTAGTTAGCTCGCTGATCTTAATTAAGAGCAAACAGTTTTTTTCTTAAATATAATCATTATATTAACGATGTCAAGCTATTGTGAAGGAGATTGTATATGTGCATTGTGCACATCCTCGTGGCCTATGTTTCTTTTACCACTTTCAGCTTTGCTGAATGAATGTATAGTTTATTATGTTGTCTTATGTAATGTTCATGTACTTACGATATTTTTATAAATGTTGTGTTCGTGTGTATAAATCCATTTTGGATTTTAATAAGCATATTTTATATTCGTACAGTTTTATGATTTTCAGTAATTTCATTTCTTAGTAAACTTTTTTTGGTAGGGGTATCTGGGTTATAATTAAAAAGTTTTTTTATAACTTTATTCTGTATTATTTGTAGGTCGTTTAAATATGTAATGTATGTGTTTCCCCATATTTCAATTAAATAATTTATATGGGACTGGATTAAACTAAAGTATAATCCCCTCTTTACTTGTGCTGGTAGAAGATGGGCTATTCTACCAAATACACCAATTAGTGGGATAATTTTTTCTTTAAGTTTTTTTATTTGGTGCTTAAATGGTAAGTGTATCGATATCTTTAGTATGAACTATTCTCACTCACTTCAATATTCTAAAGTATTCCATTCACTCAGTGCAATTTTTTCCTGGGGTGTCCCTGACTTCTGCATGCAATCTACTCGCGTCTTTCCTCGACAAGATCCATGCCTCACACCGGGTTTAGAACTGCATGGTAGACTCACCATAAATTAATAGTCTTCCATTAAATTGTATACTTTTGTCTGATTTTGAAGTAAAATGTATCGCTGCACCTTCTTTATGTTATCTCTCGAATGACATTGTTTTCAAGTGAAATGCTGTTATCTCCGACGTGACTCGTAACAGCGCTCGGAGCTAATAATATATAAAATGATATTTCTCAATGATTGCTGTGGATTATTCTTATCAGTCCTGGATTAAACTGTTGTGTGAGGTTTTGATTACTGTGCTTAGATATTCACGTGATGCCCGGGGATATTATTATTATTGTCATAAGATTTAATGTCGTTCGTACTTTAATTGCAGCCCGTTTGGAATGTCAATTACGCCAATGCGATCGCATAATGGGCTCATTGCACACTTCTTACAGTGGCATTTGTATTGAGAGGCAAGATAAACGTTAAAAATATTACAATGTTTCTAGCGCAGATCCGTAAAAAATAGGGATATTATAATTGTAGAATTTGTGAAAATTAAGAAAAGAACACATCAGATCAAGGACAGTTGCTGCAGAATGATGAAGAAAAAAAGATGTTACTAACTTATAGATAGATACTGTATCGCTTCCGCTTGTCTGAATTCTTAATATATATATTTTTTTTTTTTTGAAAATGACAACTGAAACAATTTCTGTAAAAATATCTTATCGCTTATCGTAATTCTTCACAGTCATTCAGTCAATCAGTTTCGAAAATGACCCTTAAATTCAAAGCAAATCCGATTTCTAGACTTCGTTGAACCGGAATTACGCCGGATAGATACGCAACCGAAATAGTATTTTTGATGATTGGACCCAGAGCACCTTTTTATTTACACCTTAGTGGGTGCTTCAGCATCAGAATTTGCTAAAAGATGTACCTACATTATTAAGTAGTGAGCCTGTAGAATTTCTCTAAAGCAATTTTCACCCGAGTCATAACAAGGAATTAACTTACCCTACCATCACGCCACTTCCCCGCAGTTGTAATGGCAGCACATGGGATTGCACTCGACACAACTCTATCTTGGTAATTAACTCACTCTTTGCTTTCTTACATTATACTCTTCCGTCGTACCAACTCTTGACATAACGTGACTCAAATATTTGATTCATTTGACGCATCGTGTCTTTATTTTTTTATTTTTTGTTTTATTTTATTTATTTGGGAAAATCAACAGATTGTTTACAAATATAAGAATAAACTAAATAATAAAGATAAAATCCAATAACAGATTTTCACTTAAAATTATAATAATAATAAAGAATATTAAAAAAAAAACTAAGGGTTCTGTACCCGTGGCCTGAGAGATTTACAAAAAATACAATATTGTAAATAATAAATAAAAAATAATAACAGATCTAGGAACACAAATAAATAAAAATTTAAAGTTAACTGATATACTAATAACCAGCTAAATTTCAAAAATTTAAATTTAACTGATATATTAATAACCAGCTAAAATTCAAAACATAATGTATTGTAAAATTTCAACACAGCAGCAATCAATAAAAGCACTACACAATTGCAATAATAACAATATAATAAATGTATACCTACAACTAAATTGAACACATGAGTATAAATTGGAAGGTAAGTAACTGGAAAGGATTCAAAGCAATAACATGATAACTTCCAGTAGAATATTTAATATTATTTAATGTTAGTTATTACATATCTTTTAAAGGTTCCTAAATTACTTGTGAATATGTCCATATCATTAAAATTCTTATTAAATATACTACAGGCTCTGAATATAAACGCATTTTGTCTGATATTAGTAGAACATTTATGGAGATGAAAAAGTGATTTTTCTCTAGTTCTAACGCTCGGGACTCTAAAATTAATTTCAGACAGAAGGGGAGAACAATCAATAAAGCCATTGATAATTTTATGGAGATATATTATATCTGCGGAGTCTCTTCTAGTTTTTAATGGCTTAAGTCCATAAAGGTCCATCGAGCTGTTAACGTCAAGGTTTGAATTTAATTTGAAATTTAAATGGTGGACAAATTTTCTTTGGATGGCTTCAATGCGATTTATGTAAATTTTATATTGAGGATTCCATATGGGAGAAGCGAATTCAAGATGACTGCGAACATAAGGAAAATACAATATTTTAAGTGTTATGATATTATTAAATTCTTTTCCAATACGGAATAAGAATCCTAGCATTCTAAGGGCTTTCTTAACAATCATATCAATATGAGCCTCAAATGTAAGTTTACTGTCAAGTATAACACCTAGATCACGAATTTGTGTAACTTTTTTGAGTAGTTGGCCAGCTATATGATAATTATGGTCAAATTTAATTTTATTTCTAGTGAAGGTAATTACATAACATTTAGAAGTGTTCATGTTGAGACGATTGCGGATACAACAATCATTAAGCCTATACAGATCTTCTTGTAGTTTAAAGCAGTCAATTATAGAATGAATAGGCAGGAATATTTTCATATCATCAGCGAAAAGTAGAACATTTGCATAATTAAAGCATTTTATAATGTCGTTGATGAAAATTGTAAACAGTAACGGTCCCAGGTGAGATCCTTGGGGCACACCTGAGGGTATATTTACAATCTCAGAGATGAAGCCATTTATTGTTACTCCCTGAGTGCGCCCATTAAGATAGGAGACTAACCATCTATATAAATCCCCATGAATTCCCAAAGCTAGTAATTTGGACAAAAGAAGACTGTGGTCAATTTTATCAAACGCTTTTGAGAAGTCTGTATAGATTACGTCAACTTGGATTTGATCATCCATTGATTTAGTAATATTTTCAATGAAAATGGCAAGATTAGATACAACCGATCTTTTTTTCATAAAGCCATGTTGGTTCACGAGTATTACAGACTCGATGCAGTTATATAGTTGTTCATGAACAATTTTTTCAAAAATTTTACTAAAGATTGGTAATTTAGATATCGGTCGATAGTTCTGGACATCATTTTTAGCCCCAGACTTAAAAACAGGTGTGATGAGAGCACTCTTCCAACGATCAGGAGAGATACCTTCTTTCAATGAGGATTGAAAGAGCAATAATAGGGGCTTCGAGATTACCTTGCTACACATTTTGATAAAGAAAGCCGGAATTTTATCACTACCCGCACCCAGTGAGCTAGAAATAGTATCGATTATTTTTTCTATTTTTTGTTTTGAAACTGATACCGAGGAGATATTAACTTGATTGTCAAAATGATAGTTGGTAGAGTGTACATCGGAAATAGTGTTGTAATTAAAGGTGGAGACAAAATGCTGTGAGAACAGGTTACATATTGCGAAAGGATTTTCAGCAGTCACTTCGCCCAGTATCATAACATGAGGTAAACCAGAATTATTTCTTTTTCCTTTAACATAAGACCAAAAGTTTTTAGGGTCACGAGATATATTAAGTTCAGCGTTTGTTACAAATTGTTTAAGACATTCTCTAGACAATTTCTTTTGCCTTGATCGAAGGATACAGAATTCATGGTAGTCTAAAGGATTGGACCACCTTTTCCACATTTTAAACACTTTATATTTTTCCTTAGTCAGTTTTATTAGGGCTGGACTAAACCAATAGGGATAAGAATTATTAATATGAACTTCCTTTGACGGGACGTTTAATCGAATGATTTCATATAAAATTGCATAAAAGCGGTCAATAGCAGTATTGGTTGATAGGTTTAAAAATTCTGCATCCCAATCAATACTACTGAAGACGTTATTTATTGTTTCAAAGTTAGCTTTCCTAAAAAGATTGATTGTTCGTTTGTTGTCCACCATAGGAGTTTCCAGAGATATGTTAATGTCAACGAGAATGCTTTTATGATGTTTACATTCAGGGATGAGATACTGGTCAGTATTTGATACATTTACAGGGATCGAGCTAAAAACAAGGTCTAGGTATGTATGATTATTATTTGGAAAGGTGCAGTACTGTGATAGATCAGTAAATGAAAGGGTGTCAGATAGTTTGGAAATAATTTCAGATTTAGAGCCATTCGTAATTTGCATACTATTACCATTACTTAAAGACCAGTTAATTTGAGGTAAGTTGAAATCACCCGATATGACAAAATGATCATCGTGATGTAGTCCTCGAAGTTCACATAATTTATCCATGAATTCATTTATATTTTGTGAGTGATTGCCTCCTGGAGGTATGTAAACACAGCATAAATGAATTTTTATGAAATTATTAATCGTAACAGTCACCCAGATGTCTTCAGCATTCGTGTTAAAATCCTTACGTTCATGAGCTATGAGGTGCTTCTTCAACGCAATCATTACACCTCCTCCCCGTTTTTGTTCATTACGGTCACGCCTAAATACCAGGTATCGGTTGTCAAATAGCTCTTCACTGGCAATGCTGTCGACAAGCCAAGTTTCTGTTATCATAATAATATCATAGTTGCTATTGGTGACATTAAAATGGAAACTATCTGTTTTTGAACGCAGTCCGGTTACATTTTGGTAATAAACATTCAACATTTTAATTCATTTTGGTAAAATATATAAAATATAAAACTTTTAAAGTTGTAGGTATATTGAAGTAAATTGTGTTGTAGTAAAGCAAGAAAACTATTAAGAAGATAATATTGATTTACGTTGGTTGTGTTAGAAGAGTTATTTGTTGAGACAATGTACAAAAAGTGAAAGGATTGCATTGGTTGAATTTTTAAATTAGAAGAAAAGACATAGTAAATATGAAAAATAAGTTGTAAGTATGTAGAAACCATAGGAGACGGTGCTAAAACTAAGAGAATGATCAGCAAAAAACCTTAATTAAGTCAGATTCAAGTGTCACTTGAATAATAGTGAATAGTCTTCCTGGGGTGTCTCTCCTGCCCCACTATCCTCCGTCCATCCACTTTACCGCTATAGATAGGTACACCAATTTGTTTTCAAAGACGCTCCGGTCATTTTGAATTTCTGTTACCCTATTTTTTCTATTCTAAATGATTTAGCCGACATATTTATCGACAAAATGCCAATAGGTACCTAATAATCTGCAAATGTAAGTTTGTTAGTAAGCCAGTTACCCCACAGTATTATTCTTTGGACGTTTGTTTGGAGTGCAATAATTTAACTTGGCGGCGTTATTTATTCTGGTGCGATGGTTGGCTTCTGCAAACAATCCAGTCACAGGTGCAGGTGTTGGTTGGTCGGTTGCGTGGGGCGTGGGGAGGACAGCGCGCCCTTCTCCGCTTACCGCCAGGAATAACACGGCGGAATGTATTTTCGGGTCATTTCGATAATCACTCTTACTCTTCGTTATTTTACCTGGATGCTTAAACTGGGACATCTTTATTTAGCTTTGTTCCTCTCTCGCTCTCTACTGTGCAAGCGCCTGTCTCGGTAATGTATGAGTAATGAATATTATTACATCTGAAATCGTTTGTGTAAAGGTACGGATACACGTGCTCATAAATATGCTTGCATATGGCATGCTTGTTTTAAGCGTAGTCTTGAATGAGCGTGCTCAAAGCAAATAATTGAAAACACATGATATTTAAAAGCAGGCTCTAGGCCAAAATAGAAACTTTGCAAGAAAAATACATGTAATCGGTGTTAGTTACTACAAATAGATTCAGTTCCATTTGCCCAGAACTAAATAAATTATTCGGCTTGCAACGCAACTATTTAATACACTTTTGGCGTCAGAAAAAAAGATTGATCTGGATTCGTAATTGGATAAATAGAAGAGAAAATTTTGGAACAAGGAATCATTTGTTAGCCTTAATCCTTTACGCAAACTTCAGCAGAACTTTGATGAGCTACTCTCTAAAATTAATTATTTATTGAATCGATACTAGCATGTTCATAATCAAACCTTTCCAGAAATGCTAAGAAAACACCTCTCCCACCTGTGTTTCCAGTAGCATGCTTAATACAAGCAATGTAACGGACCCACGTGCCACTATCTAGCAAATGCTCAATAATAGCATGCTTTCGTGCTACTAATGAGCATGCCTGTCCGTACGATAATTGATAGTTTTAGGAGGCATTCGGTAATTACATGTTCTATCAACGTTTGCTTAACGCGGTAACCCGGTTTAAGTGTTTTTATGTCGTGATCTTATTTTTTTAGGGAGACAGATCATTTCGTTTTTTTCCGATTTTATGTCCGGGTTAAATCTTCCCCACTGGAAAAACTAAACCCTTCCACACACTTTTCCACAAATGATCATCTAGTCAATCCACATTATGCAAGTGCATTCTATATGCATAATAAATACAATAACAACACGTCAACTCACCAGAGATCAAATGGGAAAATAATTCACCGACTCAAGATATTTTTATATCAGAGGTTCGGCTCGGTAGAACTTCTAATTGGACCTATAAATCCCACTGATCCCTCAATATAAAAATTTAAAAAATCTTTCGTAATCCTGCATGTATTCAAAATGACTGATTTTTGCATTTTTATATATAAATTCTTTGACAGATCTAATACGCCTAAATTTTGAATGAGAGAGCTAGGTATAATGCCAATAGCCGAAATAACAAATGCTAATATTTTTATAGTCTGAGAATGCCAAATTCTTTTAATCTCATTTCCTAAATCTGTGTATTTTCTTATTTTTTCAGAAACAGGTGTTTGAATATTACAGGATTTTTGAATAGCGACATCAATGATATAAGTTTTTTTATTTAATGTGGTCATGTAAAACAAGATCAGGTCAATTATGACTAATCGTTCGGTCTGTTAGAATAGTTTTATCATTTTTTTTTTTATAAAATCCATTTTCTAAAAATGAATTGGTTTCGTGTACATAATATGGTACTATATTACGGCAGTCAATCAAGTTATGTTTAATTACCAAACTTTAGTGAATTATTTTTAAAACTTGATTCTGCCTAAATGTATACTCGGACGGCGCTAATACAGAACATCCCGATATAATATGTTCTATAGTTTCCGGAAAAGCCAAACATTTTCTACATAAATCATCAATTTGATTTATATCTTTGATTATATGCTTCCTATAATTTTTAGCATTTATAACTTTCCATTAAGATACTTTTATTGGAGTATTTAGGCTTATTGTCCATCCTCTATCCAATTTTTTAAAGGTACGCATGTAAGATAAACACTTATGCCGGATTGTGGTTTTTTATGATTCTTGCAATATTCAAAGAAGTTCTTAATTCTTGTAGTTTAGTAATCCTTGTGATCATTTTATTTATTTATGTCTCGGCTTTCTTTTTTATAATGTAGAATGTATAATGACTATTACTTAGTAGGTATTTACTTTATTTTTTGTTTTTGACTTTTATAGTGATTGCTATTGTTCTCCTAATATAATAATTTTATAATATGAAAAGATTATAATAAGTACCTACCTACCTACCTAATGAAATAATAACACAGAATTAGAAGGGCGAACAATTACCAATATTACTTTACATTTAATTGTTTCGTATTTCTTCACCAACAATAATAATATATGATGCGGCTTACACGGCGTTCAACTCTTGTTTAAACCTTCTGCTCTTCAATTTCATGCCACAATAAACCTCTTTACTTACCGTATTTTTCTGATAGCCAATTCTCAATCGCTTTACTCATCATATTATTATTTTTGATCTACAGTAGATAATTGCACTAATTTCCTTCATCGACGAAGAATTCGCTCGCTCTTGCAAACCATTGATGCCAGCAGCTAACGTGTACCATAGATATTTTATCTTAGGATATAGAAAATGATTGAAGAAGAACCAATAAGCTGGAGCTGCAGGAACGGTACCCATGTTGCTTGTTCCTTTGTGGCTGCCTGTTCTCCACTTCGATCCGCCTGCGCAGATAAACGGTCCGATCGATCTATCAACGTCTTCCGAGATCGATCGATCACGGAACCGTCTAGCAATTTTTAATTATATCGACAACATCGCAAGCCACCGCGGAGATGCTGGTGATTGTGAATCTGACGCGCTCGGTCGAGCTATCCTCCAACCTAAAGAAGAATTACGCAACTTCTTAGAATAGTAGTGGAGCGTTCTGGAGAGAGTCGACTCTTTCAAGGCCTCATTTTTACCATTGTAAACATTTTTTCTCGTACAAAACATTTCGGCACAGGAAATTTAGTCCACATTTACAAAACGGTAGTAACTAGTAACGTTAGACCGAGCCAAATGAGATCATCTCCAATTATTAAGACAAGAAGCTCAACAAAAAAAGCTTCGTTCTCGATTTCTCGTTCTCAATTTATGACCAAATTAGAATTGAGGATGCCAGGCAAAGCCCGAGAAGAATAATAGATGAGTGGAGGAAAAACTGATTCCAGATAAACTGATCGTATAAGGAGTTTCCCAGTATACCCAATTAAAGAATAGTAGAACCAATAAGGTAACGGGGATTGAACTGAAAAGTAAAAATACACAAGAAAATGTATCATTTTATAACCCAAGAAATGTGCTCAGAACTTCCCAAAAGTGCACATGTTTGCAAGATCGCTAACGTAGGCGCAAATAAAAGCACATTGCCTATGATCAAACTTCCCAAAAGTGCACATGTTTGTAAGATCGCTAACGTAGGCGCAAATAAAAGCACATTGCCTATGATCAAACTTCCCAAAAGTGCACATGTTTGTAAGATCGCTAACGTAGGCGCAAATAAAAGCACATTGCCTATGATCAAACTTCCCAAAAGTGCATGTTTGCAAGATCGCTAACGTAGACGCAAATAAAAGCATTTTGACGATGAACAAACGATTCTGAACCCGAAAATGTCAACGCTTAGTAATTTTCAAACTTCATCTCTTTAGAGCACATAAATTACCTGTCGTTAATGAATCTCTTAAATATTTATAAAAAACTTTAGAAAACAGACGAAAAATTATCGACCTTATCTTATTGTTAAACTCTAAATTCAATTGCCGTCAACTCCTGCATTTAATAATTCCACATATACGAACAACCAGACAAGCGATAGCATTTTTGTAAATACATATATATTTTATAAATTTTTCGCCCGTACGGCTTTTACATAGGTATAAGTGGTATAATTTAGAACAAATAGAAGAAATGATAAAATAAGATTACAGTAAACAAAAAATACATACTTATATGAATTTAAAATACAAGAAACAGTTTTTTATAATGATACAGTGATTCGATAGGTTAACAAAGAGACAACCAAAGAATAGAGTTGAAATAGGATTTTAATATGATCCTCAAAATTCACTCAACGTAAACGTACAAAGTCAACATTAAGAACGGGTTGTTTCACAGAATTTGAACAATTCATCAAATTTCAACGTTAATTTTCAAGTTCTGTGAAAGTTATATACAAGTTCTGATATCATTTCAGTTATGTGAAACAACTGGTATATAATGCTATAATAACAGAACTTGAATAGAACCTTGAAAACACTTCGTGTCCTAAACAAATCAATATCACCTAAGTATTGATTCCCCATAATGTGCTACCTCTGTATTGGAGAATTTGCAATGTAGTTACGCTTCTGCACACTGCGGGGGAATAGACTATTGTGTCTAGTTGTTCTAGTGGGTATCTTTAAGTTTATAAGGTGCAGGAGTTCGGAGCAGTTTCATTTAGATTGTATTTAATAGGAAAGACTTTAAAAGTATTTAATATGAAGGATATTTAATTTAAAATTTATAAAACGTAGAAATATTTTTTGTTTTCGCTCAATGTTATTATTATGAATTTTGTTAGAAGTATACCAAACTACTGAGTTGTATTCGATTAGGCTTCTGACTAGAGACACGTATAACAGTTATATATATCTCATTCCAACTATAGTTTACATCCCCGATACAACGTCAACGTACGACTTGGTAATAAAATATTTAAACGATATGGATGTATTTGACAAGTTTTTGAACTTGGCAAACTATTTCTACCTAGTTTATAAATTATTGTTAGCATTTATTATTGTTAGATTTGGAGGATATTGGCTGATTATCTATTTTTATGTTACTTATTTTAATTTTATTTACTCTTTATTTTTATTGTAATTGTAATTTTTCAGAAAAAGATGTCCTGCATTAAATGTAAAAGCCCTTCGGACGTTTAAATAAAATGAATAAACATGAGAATGAACTTCTATTTATTTTACTTTGTACCTCTGTAATGTTTACATTTTTCATGTATGAGTATGAACGTTTAATACTTCCCCGTCTCCTACCTAAGCGATCTCCGCCAACCCATTCATTAAGCCTGGGATCATTAGTATGATATGACTTTAATGATCCCTATAAGTAAAGTGATCATCAGCTTTACCGTATCTTTTACGAACATTCAGGTTGAAATACAAATTGCTCCTCGTTTTCCTTATTACTCGACAGTATTGAAATATTATTGGCTATTAATTGTAACCCTTTTTATATCACATCCTGTAGGGGAACATTACCATTTTATGGAACTTATCACTGGTCGTACTGGGTAGACAATTTCAGAATGATATACGCTAAGAAATTCCTTTCCGGCATTTAAAATAATATTATCATCTATCGAATAATAACAGGATCTAATCTTCCCGGGAAGCTTGTAATTTTATGTTGCAATTTGATGTTTGGATCTTTGAATAGACGCGTTTAATTTATTTAATATCACTCAATATATTTTTTTACTGTTTTCTGAATAAACAACACAAAAAACACCAACAGTATTTAGTCAGTATTCCAGAAAAACATTTGACGTAAGACCATTGTTGAATCAGCGTTTATAATAAGTACCATGACGATCCGCAAACCACTTCATAATGACGTAACAGTGTGTACGTGGTGAATTCTTTCAGTCCTTGGATTATGATAACTATAATGGTAATAATTGTGGGTCAACTTCGTGTTGTGTTCTGCTACCCGCGAGATGCCCCCCAATGATGAACAGCGGCGGTAGAGGATATGACTTTTTGATAATATTATGCATTACGATTTAACTGTTTCATTTGTATAAATGGTTATCGAGACCCTTTTGCAAAACTATTATCATGGTTGCTGCGTGGTGAAATCGCTTAGAAATGTGGTTATTAAAAAAAAACAAAATGACTTTATGGTAGATTCATGAACAACATTAATAAATATTTCCAAATGATTATTTATCCATGGTGGGCTTTGTACCCCAATCTTCGAATCCATTCTTTATAATGTATATAAATGCTCTTGCTTTTTCCATATATCCGTGTGAATAATATATTAATAGTGATCACCCAATAGCTACACTTACTATTTAGTACATTCATTGCTTTTAATAACGCAATGATCTCATGTTTAAATTTGATGAACGTTCAAAATTACTCGTATTCTAATGCATTGATAGAAACCTCTGTAGCGAAGCCCATATAAAGCAAGAGAGGCAATAAACCAATAAAATAATATATTAGGCAAGTGATTTTTTTTTGTTTCTTTGGAAACTTAAAGAAAGCTAAGGGCTAAGGTAAATCCAATGTATTACATTGGTGTATAATCTTAAAATGTTTTAATTCAGCTTTATTGCACTAGTTTTATATATTATCCACTATTTTTGCACGTAACGCGATTTTCCATATTGACTTTATGCTTCTTAACCTATAAAGTAATACGTGGTAGTAGATTTTCTTAACTCCTCAGGCTAGGTTGTTTGGTTTTGCGAATTGTTTACCCGTAGAGTCAATTTGTTCGCTTTTCGGAACGGCTCATATGATCTAAACGGTGTTAGTAAGAGAAAAAACTACGCTTTATATCTAAATCTGAGTTAACAACATAAGAATTAAAACGTATACCTCTATGAAACCAAGGTTCCGACCGTAATTTGAGAAATAATTATGAAGCTTTGTGAATTTTATATTAATTATTTTTATATGAAACGACAAAACGTGAGGTGGCAGTAACGTTCATAATTAATTTGTTTACGTTATAAGTAATTTTAGTTGAGCGTTTAGACGAAAAATCGAAAGGTCAGCCAAGCTTTTTTTTAAATTTTTGAATTCAAAATTTTTATATTCAAATAATTATATCTTTTTTTCTATTACTAAACTTGAAAGCTTATTTCATCACCTTTCAAACAGAGTTCTTAGTTTTCGGATACGTTCAGAAGTATTCCATTTATTTGGATTTTATTGAGAAACGGAAATACATACAAACTCTCCGACAGCATCTATAAGAAATATAGCGGTCAATATGCCTAAGGGGTTAAAATATTATTTTTTTGCGTCTATAACAAACAGTAATATAGATTACTACAGTTGAGATAATTAGCACTTCAATTATTGTACACTATACAGTATTTTATCTTTAAATATATATTCATAAAACAGAAAAAACAGTGTGATTATGAAATGCCAACGTACTCAACGCAACACGGAAGCCCACTTACTGCACAACCTCAAATACAAATGATGTACTCCCTCCCTATGGGTCTATCATTCGATTCCGAAAATGATTATGCGGGGGATAATGGAGGTATTTTCCCAATAATGTCGTTACGGGTCGGAAATGTGAGAAAGTGGTTGGTCGGCGGTCCGAACTCCGCATGATCAGATCTGGCGTGCAAGTACGTCGGTACCTACGGTACTACGATTCACGAGTTAATTGCACGTCAACGAAACCCGTGGGAGAGGTGGGTATTGGTTATGTACTTTAGGTATTTCACCCGTTGATGTTGTTTATTTCTCTCCGTGGTTCCTCCCGGTGCACAATGATGGCGCAGAAACGTGACCGGGATGGTCGTGCCCGTGGAACGAGATTCAATTAATAATAGGACGAAAAAACTCGTTCTCGGCCGTGGCGAATGGCTGCTGTAGGTACTAGGTACCCGTACCCGCAGTCCGTACTCCGTACTCCCGCTGCCGTGCGAGTGGCGGACTAACTGACTGGACAATTATGGCCAGCGTATGGCAAAAGGGATAGCTTTTATACAATTTACATTATTTGTGGAAGCGAATCGCAGAACGAAACATAATCCTTGAAAATCTTAAATCAAATTTAATATGGTACAAATAATAATGAAAATCATTGAAATACTATCAATGTATCCCGTTCGTTGGTAACTACTAACTTATTAACTCGATCTGGCATCGTGTAATTATTTTGACCTGATCTTTGAGAACAAACAAGCAAATTTGTACGGAATTAAATTAGCATAATTCACTCGTGGACTGTCCAAACTACACACCACGCAAGCAACGGAAAATTCTTTCTCACTCAATTCAGAGTTAATTTATTTTGCACACTTAGCTAGCAACATTCATTGCAAGTCTTTAGCATTTTGAAAAAACTATACCACCTCACGAGGGTACAAAAGGAGCCTAACGTAAAAACTTTAAAAAGATGTTCATGTTTTGATGAATGTTGAGCGAGAGACCTGAGTAATTAGGTGGGTTTGAATGATTACTTTTGACTGACGTTACGTGAGGAGAGTTAGATGCTGTGTGCCTCATTAATGTGTCAAAAGCATAGTTAAAACTTGGATAAAATTCGTTTCGCCTTTGGCACTGAGTATATTTAGGCGCAATAAGAGTGACTCCGGAGATGTGATTTGAAAGGAAAATTGGTTCACTTAATCAAATTTTCATTGTGTTGATCTTAGTTTTGTTATTTCCTTTCTGATTTTGAAGTACCTATTTATAGGAGCAACTTTGAATTGGTTTTGAGTGGGTTCGTCAAAATTGTATCTCATTTCATGTGCTCGTTTTGTTAATTTAATTCGGCTTCTGTTGGAAGGCGATATTTGATACGATACGTGCTATCAATTATTATAGGCATTCGATTATAATAACTGGCGTTCAATAAATTGATTAGATTGGCCTTCTACCGAGCAGAAGGTAACCTTTGGTTAAAGCTATTATACAGGTTAATGGATATTATTTGATGATTAGACTTTTGTGAACGTATATTCCTGCACAATATACTTTTAAGTATTAGTCACGTAGTTGCTTAGTACGCCAACACACCCAATAATATTTGCAGCTGCAATTTTTGTAGATTTATTTTTTAATGTTTGCTTGTAGTTATCTAATTTTATGACCGCTGGTGAAATTACAAATATCTTATTGGCGCACTCGGTGAACTGTGAAATAATGACTTACCTTTGAAATGAGACTTACCCAACGGACTGCGATATTTATTTTCCAATTTAACCGTAACTTCCGCGTTTCGCCGCCTATTGTCGTTAGCGTCTGACACCAAAACATTTCCAACAGCTATATTGAAACAGGCAACGGATTCATTTGAGCAGGCAATGTCAGCTTCCAGTTACATGGAAGTGGAAGCAGGCAATATCAGCAGAGCTACCACCACCACCAACCAACCAACCAACCAACACTGGTGCAAGCAAAGACAAACTCAAAATGGATACTTGATACTCTCTTACTTAATGTCAGCTTCCAGTTACATGGAAGTGGAAGCAGGCAATATCAGCAGAGCTACCACCACCACCAACCAACCAACCAACCAACCAACACTGGTGCAAACAAAGACAAACTCAAAATGGATACTTGATACTCTCTTACTTACTTTTTTGAACTAACTCACGAATTCGATTTACAGAATATCGTCAAAGTTGGAAATAATTCCCATGGTTCTTCTGTTATATTTATTTCAAACTAACCGTGAAATATATCATTTTTATAATATAGGTGACCTTTATGAGTCACTTTTCTGTATTTTACTCTGGCTCAAAAGCAGGTTAGATAGATACCTACTACCTACGTTATTATAGGTTACCACGATATTATATTCTTGTCTATACCATTTACTGATGTATGGCTAAAATGTACACTCGATATTTAACTAAACTTGTTTATACAGGGTGTCTGGGGATAAAGTGCACAACCTTCGAGAGGTGATGGTAGAAGTAAAAAAAGAAAAATAACTTTTTTTAAATTCTGTTGCCTTTTCCCAGACAATTTTTTTTCCATAGAAATTTTTTTTTTTTCATACGAAACAATTCAACTTTTGTACCTTAAAACGTTGAAATTTCGAATTTATCTGTAATATCATTGGACATTTAGACTAGAATATTATCCAAACTATCTACATTCAATGCATCTGATATGACATTACTTGTGTTAATTTGTTTTAAATTATTTCCCATTTGCAATCCATCTGCTACTTCCCTTTTAATCTGTTCCAATGTGACTACAGGAATTAAATTATTTTTGAAAATTGCTCGCTTTTGGTCTGCTAATCTTTATTCGTTTACTTGGGCAATTGGATAACTTTGTGAGAAAAGTAAATGTAATTTTTTCCTGTATAACAACATATCTGTTTCTAGTTTGGTTACATAAAAATATGAACGAACAATGAACATATTGACATCGTTTGTTGTCCATTTCATACGCTGTCTAGGAATACCTGCTTTTGTTTTTGGGGGTCTTAGACTTTCCATGTTCATCTGTACAGATGACATAATAATCCCCTGTTCATTTACGTTGGTTGCAAATGACTTATTATTAATTTATTTTATTTTGTGCTGTCGCGCAGAATCACCTACCGGCGTTTGTGCACTTTACCCCCGGACACCCTGTATTATTTCTAATTAATTTTATTTATATAATTTTTATTTTCAATAATATAGATTCTTACCTACAATTTTTTATCTATTTTACATAGACCTTTTTTATTATTTAATATTTGTATTTTTTACAATGGATGTAGGTACAATTTTTACATTTTTGTGGGGGAAAATAAAATATAGCCTTTCCTCGCCATAAAGGCTCTTGTGTTTGGTGAGGAAATTCTTGTTCAATTATATAAAGTTATTTAAGTATGTAAAAGTAAAATATTTTCTATAAATAAATAATAAAACAAATACACAAGAAAAACGCGAGATTTGCCACTAACAGAAACATAAGATTAAGAAAAAATAACAGATATGGACTCTTATTTAGGCAGAGTAGTTTTAGGTAATTCTTCATATTAATCTGAAATTGAACGAATATTTTCGATAAGTTTTAGATTTATATGAAAGAAGGTTAAATTAGGTTATTCCCAGATAGAGGTAGGTATTTTGAATGAGTTTGGTATTCAGTTTTGGGATTTTAATGTTATTCTAATATATTCATTTGTAATTTATTGAACTATTTTTATTTAAAAATTGTGGTATTGAATATTTTTATACATTTTGTCTGTTGCAGGTACATTACATATTTTGTAGATGGTTTTTTCAAGATTCCCTTAATTATCAACAAACTAATTTAAGTGGATTTAAAATGTTATTACCTGTTGCTCCCCAGCCAATAATGCCATATTGTAATAGATTGAACAATTGCATAGTACATTCTTTTCTACATTATCTACATTTGGATTTGAAAAACCAGTAACAATTTATTATAAATTGAGGTACATCTTAAAATTGCCAATGTTTAGTTCCCAACGAGACGTATTGCCTGTTCTAAGGATTTAAATATTATAATTATGGTGGGAATCAAAATATGAAGTTATGTGATTTATTTTTTATTTTTTTTCTTTGTTAATTTACTGTTGTAACTGTTCATTAGGTTTCCAATTTGTGTGAGTTTAGAATTTAAAAAATCTAAATAAGTAACAACCAAACCACCACAAAAAAATCAACCGCAACAATACGGGTATGTGCTTAGCTTGGTGGTTTTAACATGCCCAGTAATTGTAATAACCAAAAAAAACACTGAATAAAGAAAAATAAATATATATATATATATATAGATATATTGTTTAATAGGTTCTCCGACTAATTTTTCCCCAGATAATGAACTCATTTGGTATTTTTTTTATTTAGTTTAGCTCTCCATACAATACAAAGATGTGGGATATTGTATCGTTATGTCTACAATGGGAAATGATATTATTTGATAGATGTATTTCAAATAAAGCACTCCGTTATTAATATTACAACACGGAATCCCCCTCGAAATGACATCATGGGCGTTTTGTAATAACCACAGCGGCATGGCATTTTCCCTTTTCCCCGCATTGTAATATTTACATAATAATATTTATATAGGTTTTCGTAGGCACCCCCCTTCAGCCTTCAGTCTTCAACCCCAGTCCCATGTCCCTACACGGCAGTGAGTCATCTCTCAGCCACACCCCCCCTCTATCGCATGCAGTCGATAGGGCATTCAAAAGTGCATATTATTACACTCCTTTACTGTCGCAAGGAACTTTAACGGTTGATGTAACTCTATTATTTCACGGTTGGCCAACAGCTGCTCATAAAATATCAATCGGTGAAAATTTAGGATTGCAACAGTAGTTACGTCTTATCATCTGCCTTATGTTGACATAATTGTTTTATGATTGTGAAAAGATTTATTGAATTAATCTTTTATGAATAGTCAATGTCTGATTAATATAATACGTAAGGTTTCTTAAAAGTGTAACATACTGAATTGTGTAAGTAATATACCTGAATAACCACATACGCACGAAGTTCCTTTACATTTGCAAGCATTATTCTTCGACATGTACTCCAGAGTTCGTATTTAATTTGATCGATAACATAACCTACACAATGCACACTACATTATAATGTTATTAGGTGCCTAGGTATTGTTAGCGATCACGGACGGCCGAATCTCTACAATGGATAATTCCCACAAATTGCCAATACTCCGCCCCAATCCCCAACCTCGTGACCCCTTATCAATGTTTCTATCCTCCGACTTGGTCTCGTCCATCCAGACTCAGGGCCCTTTCCTTATTCCGCGAATCTAAACAGTAACAATGTGGAACTCCTCCTGAGCGTTGATTTATTCGTGCAAGCCAGCGGTTACCTCTTTTCTGTGCGGTGGGTTTGAATTTGCTCATTTTATATATTATCTGAACCGGCTCTCATATGCATTTCCCCCGCTGCACCGGTCATGTGGGTGGAAGCCAGCCTGATCGACCTGTACTGGCTGTAATATAGGTATACTGGCGAATAACACTTCCTAACAACTAAGCTTGCGTGGATGCACGTGCTCACCGTCTGTCTACCGCCCTGTAAATACTGAACGTGGCTTTGGGTTTCACTTGGATGTGTGTTAAATTAATTAAAATTTAACTCTCTAATTAATTTCGTATGTTATCGGTAATTATTCCTTGGTGTTGGTTCGAATAATATTGTTCAATTTCCATACATACCCCGATTTAATCCGAGGCATAATATTATAAATCCGTAATAATCACATATCTTATTTTATGTATTTTGGATGCATTTTTTGGTATTCATTCATATTATTCACCATTTAATGTTATAAGAGATTTGTCTGTACGCAGCTTGGACATTATATCGCGTTAGCAGGTACTTTGATTAGCATAATATCCACTACTCTCACCCATCCCCCTTTTGGCTCGTATATTTACATAATCTGCTGATGCATCATAAATACAACGAATAGTTAGGGGAATAGAAACTGTAGGTAAAAAGGGCAATGTGTAGAAGCTACAAACAACATCAATTATACACTAAACTCTGAATGCTTTCAATCCTTTCATAAGTTTATACGAATCCATTAATCAAGCAGGCCAACCCTTCCCGTCCTCACTAGTTCGGCTTGCATTTATTACCAAGTCCTCTGGGAATAAGCAAATAGGGTTTCCCTTCCGCCCAGAAGGTACTAAGGTTGCCACGTTGCCAGTACCAAGTCAGTAGATATCTGCCCACTGTATTATGTCTGCATTATGCAAGCGACTGTAATTGGACCCGCGCGCCGTGCTGGAATTACTAATCAAAACATTTGTATTAGTCACAACTCACAACTACTGTACTGGTCGTCCATATCATGTTGGTAGTGTTCTGGTCATGTCATGTATACGCAAAAAACTTTTTCCAATGTGGAGGCATGAATGCACGTTCAAGTTCATTGGTCCTATAATATTGGATTCCACAAATATCCTGATCCAAATGAAGAGTTATTTGAAACGTTTTGATTTATGTATTTTAATCACCGTAAATATTACGATCAAATTATCATCATAAACACCACAATTCATAGCTCCTTTATATCTCTCGATTTATCTATGCCTCTCTCTCCGGTTTATTATTTTATTGTTAGTTTCAGATTCATTCCAGAAAAATTCACACCGCTGTATTTGTAGTCCTCATACTTCACGTATAGCAATGAAGACTCTATTACAATTTTGTCATTTTACGACTCCTGGTATTGCGGTTATTGGTCTCCAGTCTTCAGCTTGTGGTCGAAATAGAATAATGTTCTGCCTTGCAACCCAATACTTAAGTTTTTAACAGTGCCTTTTATTTGCGAGTGTTTGTTGTGTGACATTATTTAGCTGTCTGACCATATTAAATTTATGTCTCAAACGTTAATTTTGATCAGTTTGGACAGCTTCAGTGTGTTATTTGTATCATTTAATTAAACTGTCGAGACACCTTCATAAATTTAACGATTTATTATTTTAATGTTTTACTTTGCAACGCTGTAGTAATTTTCAAGTTAAATAATTGTGAGCATGTCAACCATAGGACTTGCCACACACTGAGGCTTGATGTATTTTTATATTTTGTTGAAAAATAGGCAAGCCTATATTTCCCACACAAGAAACTGTATTTAGATGAGGTTTTCCGTTTTTGAAATCCTTTCTATTAAATCGAAAGTCGATCTTAGGTATCTTTTTAATAACTTTCACATTCTCACGTTTTTCTAACGCCGTTGAATTTTATTACGTCATAAAACAAGCTGTGAGAGACGGGAAGGTAGAAGGTACCGGGAATTCCCGGAGCGGCAGACGGCTCGGAGCCCCCGTTGCATGGGACATGGGATCCTCGAGACACGTCCTTGTGCCCCTTTGTTCCGGCTAACGCGTCCTTACCAACGTAAACCTTGTCCGGACGTGGCGAGCCGGCCGTGGCGCGCGAGTTCCGTTACCCGAGTAAAAGGTAACCAAATATTCAGTTCCCCTGCGCTCGGGCATATCGGAATCGTGACATGTTTTTGGTAAAACTTAAACTTCAGTTAGGAAGCTCCTGAACGCAAAGCTTCGCGTCCTTACACTGTCGTAATAAAGAATGCAGCACTCATCTCGTTTCCACTTACCCACGAACCCTGTACAAAAAGGAGAATGCTATACCGAGTACGTTGGGGTATACCTACTAGTCGTACGGACAAACGCTATCTTTTTTTCCTCTTTAACGCGGGATACGCAGTATTCAGATTTCAATGCTTGGTGATTAAATTCTAACGGTCTTACTAAAAAACGTGGTGACAATTTTATTCAATTGATAAACGACCGTGTATGTGAAAACCTTACTAATAATAAAAATAATAGATACAAATCAAATTGATGATTTGTGTAGAAAATGTTTCGCTTTTCTGGAAACTATAGAACATATTATATCGGGATGTTCTATATTAGCACCGTCCGAGTATACATTTAGGCACAATCAAGTTTTAAAAATAATTCACCAAAATTTGGTAATTAAACATAACTTGATTGACTGCCGTAATATAGTACCATATTATGAATACGAACCAAATTCATTTTTAGAAAACGATTTTATAAAATATATTATGATAAAACTATACTAACAGACCGAGCGATTAGTCATAATAGACCCGATATAGTTTTACATGACAAAATTAAAAAAAAAACTCATTGATGTCGCTATTCCAAATTCCTGTAATATTCAAAAATCTGTTAAAAAATAAGAAAATACACAGATTTAGGAAATGAAATAAAAATAATTTGGCATTCTCAGACTATAAAAATATTACCATTCATTATTTCGGCTACTGGCATACCTAGCTCTCTCATTAAAAATTTAGGCGTATTAGATCTATCAAAAAATTTATATATGTATAAAGATGCAAAAGTCGGTCATATTGAATACATGTAGGATAACAAAAGATTTTTTAAATATTTATGTTGAGGGATCAGTAGGATTTATAGGCCCTGTTAGAAGTTCTACCGAGCCGAACCCTCTGATATGAAAATATCTGGAGTCGGTGAATTATTTTCCCATTTGATCTCTGGTGAGTTGACGTGTTGTTCTTGTATTGTTTTGTATTTATTTTGCTTATATAATGCACTTATATAGTGTTGATTGACTAGATGATCATTTGTGAAAAAGTGTGTGGAAGGGTTAAGTTTTTCCTTTGGGGAAGATTTAACCCGGACAACAAAATCGGAAGTTTAAAAAAAATATATATACTTGGATGACTTGTATAGCGCCGTTTTTGTGCAAAAACACCTCAAGGGCGCTGGCTGACAAAATAGTTCATAGAAAGATACATAAGATTGTATATACATTGCTAATCCATTAAAATGGGGTTGTTTATCTGTTGCGTTAACTTATAATAATAATAATTTTTCTATTTCGAAATTTTTCCAAAGTATTTTAAATGTTCCATATTTTTCTTAATTTTGAAGATGTCGTAAAAACCAATATTATTTTAGAGTCTAGATGAAACTAAATTTTAGATTTTTGTATAACAAAACATATTTTTAAGAAGTGTAATATGTATTTTAATTTCAAACATGAAAAATGTTGAAAAAAAAGCTTATCGCAAACATTTTTCATCAAAACGTCGAAAAATTTCACAGAATTCAAAATACAAAGTCCTATTATTTAAAGTATTTGCAAAAAAATTGTCACTTCACTTATTATCTCGTTCGTAAAATTAAACATTATATTAATAATTCTCAGAGGATAACCAATAAATCAGAAATTTTGGCACAGTATATAAGTTGATTTTTTTTAAATTTGAATTTACACATACGCAGACGGCATTTATGTTATTAAAAAACGTCACTTTCATGTTTTATTAAATTCGCGCGATAAAAGTCTATAAAATAAAATAAAATGTACAAAATAACCTCTCTTTTCCGGTAACATGAAACTATCTTCACAATGTGACATTATTATTGGATTAATATTGACCAAAAACAACACAAATACTAGTAAATATATTGAATTATGCTAATATAATAGTGAATTGGTCATTAGAATAGAATTTACTAACGAAAATTTTTTAAATCACATATTACAAATCACAAACCGAAGCTGTCATTTTAGCATAGCATAGCATCAGACATCAGGCGCATGCGCGAGTCTGCCAAAGGGCTATGTTGTCAGATCTTACGCAGCCAGTTAAAGACATGTTTTATTAGTATAATCCAAATTAGAATTTGTACAGTTTTTGTACAATTTGTAACAAAAACACCGTTAATTTTTTTACTAATAATGCTGTTGGTAATAATACTCTTTAAATATAACAAATACGATGCAGAGCGGTTTAAAAATACATGTTCAGCGTTTATTGTTTACTTGTATAACATATTATTTTACTTGAACTTTAAAACCATGTACCTTGATCTGGATCTGAATCTCTTCATATCAATAATATGAGCACTATTTTGAGTGCGGTGTCAAGAAGGCGGCTGGCTGCATGGCTCGAGGCTCGCGGATGGCGGATCGATTGTGAGGGCTGCTTGGTTGTCTGCGAGAATATTCCAGTAGCGGTTGTAACCTATCCTCACTCACGAGGGGTGTCCGAGGGTGGGAAGTGACGCATTGTGTCGCGATCGTTTCTCAAACTTGGAGATTATTGACATTCGGTACCTTTTCATTAGTCACGTAATAAGGGAGCGACAGGAGGATCAACCAATATAACCATAGGGACCTACTGCCTACCACTGCTCTTTCACTGTGATGTGATAACTTATGTCGTTCAGAATTTCTCGAGAGTCAAAAATAAAATACGCATAAGCTTGTCGGCGATATATGTTATTTTAGTTCGCGTGATAGGCTTCCTTTCTCTTTATAGTGTTATCAGACTTGTCGTAGGTACTTTGGCTCACTTCTAATTAAATTAGCACGAACATCATCAAAACCACCTGCAGTGCGTATAATGAATATTTTCTCTAATCACTAACCACCTCGACTTTTCCCAGCATGGGTAGGCAAAGAGAATGAATTTCAATACAAGCCTTGGCACATACTAATGGCTTCATTCAGACATCGCTTGAACATGTTATATCTTTCTTCTGTTATTCCTATTCTTGTAATGACCCGAAGCGTTTAAAAATTGAATTATGTATTTGATTCAGTTTATCATGCCATGTCTTCTTGCGGCTGGTGCAACTCCGACTTCTTCCAGGAAACTTGAGCAACATATAAAATATCACGCTGTGCTCTTAAAAAATAGGACGTTTGTAAGTTTATTTTGTTGAACAAAATTCGACAAGATTAGGTCGTTGAATTTTGTTTAGCAAAGATGTCACCTTGAAAATGATTTAGCCACCAAACTAGGCGCATTCCCTATGATATTTGTAGAACATAATAATAAAATAATAAAAATAGGAATAATAAAACGAATGTAACAGGATATATTAAAAAAAATGTAGGTACATACTTCTTTTGAAGAAACAGCTCTTGCATAAGCGAAACAGTTAGTGCCCGAATGTAAACCGCCTTGTTGCCAGCAGCACTGGCTGTGCAATACTGTATTTTGTCCACTGTTGCAGTATCTGTAATACTATGTAGACCTCTCCTACGTGCTTTTAATGAATGACGTGTAATTGTCCCCAGCAGCAGCAGCAGCAGCAGCTGTCCCGGTGTCCGCGACATGGCGGAGGGCGGCGCCCGCGCTCCCGTAGCGCCGCTTCGTCGACATCACCAGGTAAGAACCTAACCTATCCGTAACTATTCGTAAACTTACCGTGCTTCTGGCAAAAAAAAAACTAGCACCATCACAGTGATACAAATCGCGCTTTCAGAGCGTCAGTAAATAAGCTTCCACGGTTTCCTAGATATGATAGGCAACATATCCTAAAACGGATATCAGAGCAAAACTCATCTCTTACACTAAACTTATTTCAGATATAGTTTATTAGTCATGTAGTCCACCGGAAAAACGTTTTGCTAATTCTAATTATATTCACTATCTTTAAAACGAATCTTGAATGGAAGAGTTACAAACGGGGATGTTTATATGAAAATGGGTTTACGTTTTCTTTAGTGGGTATTCTATTCTAAAATTGAGAATGTCTAGACATTTCTTTCAATCTTTCAAGGAAAGTGTGGCTCTATGAGAATCAATCATAAACATTAAATTGAAACGAGATTTAAAAATATGTAAGTACTTATTACACTTTCATGTAAAATTATTTATGAGTCGAGATCAAAAGAAGCTCATCTAATCGTAAATCTACCATTTCCCACCTTGTGGCGCTAAGAACTCCTTGAAATTTCTTGGCACGGAAGAACCTTTTGTCTGGCGAACCTGGCTCCAAATATATTATTACTCTTGTCATTATTACACACGTATTACTTCAAAAGAAACTATTTACACAACTTTGCAAATGTATTGTTCTCAAGGTTTCAAGGTCATCAAAATTAATATTTATTGATGCATACATACATACATCATGAATATAAGTTATTATAATCGTTGAGATTTTTCTTATTAACTATAATTTTTAAAAATTAAAATGAGGCAATAAGCCCTAAGATTTTTATTACAGACCGTTTCGTGATCTACATCATCGGGTTACCTATCGCCCTATTGACCCTCTTATAATATATTCTAAGTCCCAAAACATGTACATCGCCAAACAGGTACAGGGTACGGATATTCGATTTAAATAATGAATGTGTTATGAATAATGAGGCTTTAGTGTCACAGGATAGCACCAAATAATCTATCCAAAGTAGTCTCAGTTCTATTTATGAAAGAAAATACGTATGGTGCCAAAAAGTTTGTGGCGTGTAAAACAAGAAAAGTTTTATTGCATGCCAAACCAGACAGGAGCGGGCCGCTCTGATTACAAAAACAGTAGATTATCGCTTATACGTCCAAATCTACGCTCTAAAACAGAAAAGATTTAATCATGAGATTTAGATAATTGCGAGCAACGTTTGCGTGCGACTTCAAGTTCATTTGTGTTTTCCTATTCCCAATCATGAATGATTAATCCGAAAGTGTTCCTGTTGGGAAAAGGAAGACACAACGAAGACAAATGCCTGACTACTGAGAAAGTTTAAAGACCCCTCAAATAATTTTGTGAACAAGAAGCAGACAGTTGTCTAAATTGAATCGTTTTGTTATTTAAACAATTTCACCCCAAAATTAGTCTTCAAATTGATAAATCGGGAAGAAGGGTAGGGTGGGTTCCTCATTGCAGAGGATCGTGACCCTCACTTCAATTTCCATGATGAACCAGTCTCCTCCACTCCTCGCGGTTCGGGGCATTGGTGACTTTCCCCTGCTCCTCCTGCCAAACACTTTGGAAGGGGTTTATTTGCAAACCAACTCTATTTTCGGCTGCACCAATGATGGATTTTTAAATACAACTATTTGAATTTTGTTTTCTTGAATTAATGAATAAACGAATGAATGAAATGGTGTCTTGGAATGGAAAATTAAGCTACTTCCCGACATCCAATCATGCTGAATCTCGGAAGATAAAAGGGTTGTCGATTTCGGTAGCACTAGGCACGTACGAATTTCTGAAATTCCATGACATTATATTTTAAAGTTTACAACAGTTAATATACTAAATAAATGTCGGTACTAGCCAATTAGGATTTGGCTAAGGTGTTAGCGGTGTTGACTCCAGTCCCTATGGAGGAAGGTTCAATTCTTAGTCAAACCAATTTTTTTAACGTTTTAAAAGATATTTTAAAAGTTCACAACATCCAGTCCTTGAGGAGGAATGTTCAATCCACAGTCAAACCAATTTAAAAAAAATATATTTATACTCGTACATCTATTTTTACTATATATTAAGTAAAAAAACTTTTGTTTTTTACAAGCTGATTTTTTTTATTTCATTCATTTACAAACGTTTTTTTAATGTATCAATGATAATTTTTAAATTACATAAGTATTTGAAAATGTTTCCTTAGGTTTTTACTTATTCTTATGACTATTAATGGTTGATTAAGGCCCAGCGGCCTTCGTCGCGTGTTCATGAACCTTTTGCATTCAATTATCATCTGTTGTAAAACTAGGCGTAAGTTGGGTTGATTTATGTTTCAGTTTACACTCATTTGCCACATTCATAAGCTTGTAAATTTATGGCTATTTTAATTTACGCGTTAAATCATATCTAGCCCATTTATTGTGTAGTTATTTTGTTGTTGTTGAACTACAAAGCAGGTCTGTCGTTGGTGGCGGTGGTGTCATGGCGTGTTCATCCAAGAGACACGCAATACGACAATTAATATTTATGGGAACGTGGTGGTTGAGTTCACTAAATTCACGGCGAAATGTCCCACATTTGGATTTAAATATTAAACGGGTCGCGTGAAGTCTATTTTGACAGATAAATTAAAAGATTTACTTCACCTTATTTAGAATAATCCTCCATGTCTGTCGGTAATATTGGAACGTCTGATTTGCAACTGTAAAATACCAAGAACGATTTGGCAACATTCTACTTCAGTGATTGATTAGATTTTTTGTCGAAAGCTTATTTAACTGGAACTTATTTAGCAGGAGTAATGAGATTATCTTGTGTAATTAAGTATTCTATTTCCAATCTAACGACATCTTGATTGCCCGTCACCGAACAATTGTCATAATTATTCTGACCTACTATAAAATTTCTCCTCTGAAATATCATCGCAGTCATCTCGTTAATTAAATTGATATTAAAATGTCTTGAGAGTTGTTTTGATCTCGAAAAACTTCGAAACCTGCTTCATTGCGAATTACGACGACTTTCAAACCTGGGACTGGGTTCTATGTGAATTCATATTGCATGCATATGAATTCACTTAGAGATTTATTCGACCTTTTGCGACATAATACAATAATGATTCTTTATTAGCATCTACCGGTAGTCATCAGTCTTTCCAATAAACTGTAAATCACCTGGTTCAAATTCTGCGCGACAAGACAGTAGCTTTGATGTCAATAAAGAACGGTCATATGATACGCCTTTCAGTTGGCGGCAACATCGGAAAAGGGCTAGATTATCTCCGATCCGCTTCTACAGCCAAGGGCACATAAGTCTAGCTCTTCCACAATATGCCTCGAATGAACTGTTGATTTGTGGAGATTGAGCCTCCAACCAAATAAATCTTTCAACATAGCGAGAGAAAGCTCTTTCACGACAGACCATAAATTTATTTCATCTGTTATTTCTTTGCAGTGTTCTTAATTAGTTAGTTGTTATTCATATTCCTTCACGTATATTTCATAAGTTGACATGAACTTTTAATAATGTTTTGTTGCTACTTATTTTATAACGAGGTATCACATGGTAAGTCCATAATACCAAAATTATTTGTAATCTGCGAATTAATTTTTATATTGCACGGTAGTATTCCGTTATAGTTTAATCACGTAATTCAATGGGTACTCGAAGATCAATTCTTAATATGTAGGTACTAGTTGATAATATAATAAAATGATTTTTCTAAAATATCCAATCGGTCAATTACTCACAATAATTATGCCATTACGCGGGATACCTAGTGGCGGGTGGCGGGTGTCGGGTGCTGCACCTCTGTCGGGTTAAACACGAGCAGAATTAATTGAGTCCGATATCATAATGGCGACCGCGGGGTCTATCACGACGCTGACGCCATTTAAATCTCCAATAAGCACTTGATTTCCGCGCACATCCTTGGCTAACGGTTCCACCTTCTCAGCATTCTCCTTTTGCCTACATACCTCTGTCTCTACCTCCTACCTGATCCCTCCATTGTGCTGGGCGCCATGCTTGACCTGCCGCAATTAATTCCTGGCGCACGCTGCCCTAGCCACTCCGCACTGACTAGTGGCTAGTGACTATCCTCCTAGTTCTAGCGCTTAGCCAAACCAGGACTTCACCTCCGACACTACTTCACTTCACGCTCGCGCTGGGAGTTGGGTCTTGGGACTCTCCACCGCCCACGACCGTGACTCACCGAGACGTTTTCTCTTATTGCTTCAATCAATCATCACCATTCTACATTAGACCGTTACTTAACGTTATACCAACACTTTTTTGCGAGTGATTGGCACAGAGATCTTACGTCATATCAAATAATATCGGGGACGATTCGACATTTGCGTCGGCGTTGATAGTGGCATGAACGGTAAAAACTTGGGCATAACCTATCATTGTGTCTGTAAATTGAACGGATGCAAACGATTAAAACAACATAATATGCTAATTTCGATGTTTAAAAATTAGAAAGCCGGCTTTTTTCTAATGCAACCGATATGAGAAGTAAAAATCGCCACAGGAAATATAATAGTCACCGGAAGAGATAAATCGTTAATAACTTTCCCGGGCGTTGACTGTTGTGAAAAACACGCATTTTGTTTTGCTCTTTAACTATGTTTTACCTCCTAACAAATCTTACTCTATTAATAGAACCTTTGTTAAGATAAGTACGTAGTAGTTTTTTTTTACTCTTGAAATTATAGGATAGTGAAACCGTAATCATTACAGCGTTCAATACCTGACTTTAGTAGGTATACGCCTCAATTTAGCTTGGTGACTTGGGAATATGTACCCGGATTTAATGAGCCCGAAAACAGTATTTTTTATCCAGCCAGTTTCTACTACAGTAAGAACAAAGTGAAATCTGATACCGACGCTGATGCTAGGAGTCTCGAAGTCTAACCACCTTGCACCTTGAATAGAATCAATCACGCCTAATGTAAGCTTTCTTTTCCCTTTGTTCTTAACTGGTGACACCACAAGGACGGCCTGTGATGTGTGATGTCGGGGTGTTTTCACCTGACCGAAGATGAAAGCGATTTGACTTGTGCTCCACACGCAGTGGCTGGGGCAACCTCGGACGTGTAGTCATTCCTTTATCATCGCGGCCCATTCTCGAACACAAAAGTTTAATTTACTTGATAAATAATTACTTTATAACGTCAGATGTTTTCGTTCACTTTCATTGTTGGATTATTTTTTCAAAAATAAATCTCACTAATTTCTCCTTTCAGTTAGATATTCACAAAAGCTAATTTATATGGCCTCCGTCATATTATTGTATATTTGAGCTTACGACGAAATTTTGCCTAAACACGGAGATTATGTTTTATGTCTTCGTTAAGCTTTTATCGTGAACGCAAAATTAGGAGCTCTGTTCTTCAAGTTCATTTTTTATTATTCTATTTATAAATGCTTTTGCGGGTGACTTACTTTCCCGTAATTACGCTACTCGGTAAATTTAACGGTTACCGTTTTTGCTAAACCTTAAATATGATAAAATATCTTCGATGTTACCGATTTGTCTTTCGCCCACTCTACTAGGTATAGAATATTGCACTTTTAAACCTATGTATTCTATCATAGTTTGAAGTGTATTTTTGCTGCTTCTAATTACAATAAGTATTATAATAAAGTTAGTTGCTATTTCGATATTCGCTATGACGCCGAGTTCCTTCCTCACCATCATTTCAACACGATATAATGTACCTACCTACCTACTTTCGCCAATCAGCATTATTTCATATCATGCAGCTGACGTGTTTTGTATGTTTAGTGCGATTCATGATCGGTAATAGTGGAATAACATTGCATTATATAACGTTTAAATGCACAAGTGTGAGTATGTGTTACGTGATCTATATAACATTTAGATTAGCTTTAGATATTCTATGTTAATGGCGTATGGAAATGGCCGCGTGTCTCTCCATCGGACTGTCAAAGTAACAATAAGTTTGAATACGAAATGAGGCCGGGATGTATTAATTCAATGCTCCGATACGACGCTGCATTGTTCTGAGGTGTTTCCGATGCTCAGACGTTAGATTTATCTGTCTGAAGGTTTGTGCTATCCTCGCGGTACATTGGTCCCTGTTCCTTCTTCCCTGCGCCCCTCTGCAGTCTGTACAGAGTGGGGTCTCGGGTCAATGTCGGTCGACTCGGCCAGCTGCGCCGACGCATACGACTATATGCTTCTAAATATTATTGATGTATTATTCTCTAGTCTGTTAGCGGACTTTTTGTTTCACCCGTGTCGTGTTTTTATTAACCCACGAATACTAAATCATACAAACACGGTTTCTTGACTCGGTTCTGTATCGTAGCGTTTCTGAGCTTTTGTGTACCAACCCTATTTATAGATATAGCTTGTTTCATACATAAATCAAGTTCTCTATTCTGTATTGTTTGCATCCTCAACTCCTGAAGAATTACATTCGTATTTGGTTCATCTTTAAATGGACGCTTCTTTGGTTAAAAATCACCATGAGAACGCTTTCAATATGTCATGTAAGTAAGTAGGTATCTCTTTATTTAAGGTTTATTTGAATTTTACTGTATAGATAATTTGATCAACTTTGGAATAGTACTCGTACTAAAATTAGACGAACAGTTGCAATGAAAAGAGAAACTTCTCTCAGTAACCTACTGTAGGATAAACCACAATAAATTATTTAAAAATCCCATAAGCGAACCCGCCTAGCTCATCTAATATAACTGAATAAGTAAGAGGAGTAAAACCTCTGAGATAAGTGGTAATTATGATATTTACCACTTGAAACTGTCACTGGACACTTTCACCTGTTCATATTTTAAAGTTGACTTGTATAGTTCAAATTTATCAAAAACTAATTCCTATTCATGTTGAGATTTCTACACCTTCCAAAGTGCGTTTGTAAAATATGTTGACATTCGATAATAGCCCTTGTGCACTTGGGATCATAATTAATCTCTTTCTATATTTCTCGCCGGAGAATGAGATAAAAATGTGTACTTACCGAGAAAATGATAACCCGTAGGTACCGGTTAATTTATTGAGTAATTGGTTTCACCTGCGCCCCGCCATGTGAAGAGAAGCATATCAAATACTCGGATAATTTACGCACGTTGTTGAATAGATAAATAATGTTTTGTGTGATGTGAATGTTTCAGTAAAAGTTACTGTTCACATGATCGAAGAGTTATTCACTTAACCGCCATGTACTTGCGGCAGCCCCATGAAAAATCGCGTTTTATCCTCGACGAATAATGCATTTATTTCTATTTATGTCAAAATTAAATAAATGTATTTAAGATATGAAGTTCCATTTGCTAAAAACAGAGTGTACCAGTTGTTTTTCACCCTAGTTGTTTTTTATGTTTACTTTGTTTCTTCTTGGGAATAATGATTTATTTATGGTTCAAATATTGTTACAATCCACTCTCAAAGTACCCAACTGGATACGAACGTAATATATTTTTTTCCTTTTTTCTTTCTCCTTGTAATATTTTGTGTTTATGTATGTAGGGATTACTTTATAGTGCTTCACTCCAATGTGTAAATTGTTAACCTCGATTCAGGCTAGTTATTATGCTATGTATAGGCTTTATGTTATGTAAGAGGCAATAAATATCCTATTTATTTTTAAATAAAAGTGAAAAAATACTTATTTTTCAAAAATAAAATAAACATTCCCGGGTTACCAATAAACTGACATTCATTTGAAAATCTCCTACTACCACCATAGTGAGCGGAAAATATTGGCTGTGTCGTGATGGAGGACTTGGCCAGTCAAGAAATTGAACTCATGACGCCTGGGTGGGACCCAATCGCGATACCAATTGAGCCACCGACCGGTCATTATATTACGATTCAAAAAATCGCCACGATCGAGAATCGTACCCCGATCAACTGCTTGGATGTTTGTTTTTTTCAACTTATTCGAATTTGATAAACTCGTATAATTTACTGCAGTAAGGTTCAGTATGGCGTGCTCTGCACTTGCGCTGTGTTGATTTCAAAATTCAAATGAATACAAATTAACAAGCAGTTAAGTAGGTGCCTACCTACAATATTACATTTTATGACATTTTTAAAAAGAGGACTGATGCACGCGTTGTTGATCTGAGTTGATTTTGGGAGTGCTGGTTTTGATTGGGTTCTGTTGAGTTATTTCGTTTTGGGTCGTATTGGGTCGGGATTGGCCGGGTAGGGTTTGTTTGGTTAAATATTTGGGAATAATAATACAATTTAATTACCTCCTTTGGGCGCAACGGGGAAAAGACTGGTACTATAATAGTTTGTGTAATTTTCATAAGGTTATTTAGAGTTTATTGAAGATTTGCATTATTGGATTCGAAGCATAATTCATTTAACAGTTTGACGGAGGTCCAATTTAACGTTAATTTAATAATCGTGAATCTTTTTTTATTAAATTAAGATCCTTTTGAAGTCACTATGTTCAAGCTATAGAACACTTTCCAGTTTTTCCTTCTTTGCTACTTTGATAGTAAAAGTTCCTTCTTACACTCTCAAATATTACATGCGTTCCGTCTATAAAGACCACGAATAAATATACTGCTGATTTCTCTGTAAACTTTGTCTAGGTTCTGGAAAATTGTCGAATTTTTTACGCGAAAGCCCTCATTATTTTCCCCTTGCGGTCCTTAACAATAAGCACGTGCGGTGTTTATCACTAAGTATACAGCGCCTGACGGTGATTTCAGTGGTTCGCGTGAAAGTTTAACACCGAGGTAGGTCTCCGGTAGGTCCCTGGTCTCGGTGTAGGTAGTACACCTATTACCTACCTGTACGTGTAATGCAGCTCTGATCGGCGTGATTAATATTGCAACACTTTATGCATTGTTGAAGCGCTCGGAAGAATTATTATTGTGCAGTTCTCCGGTTCGCGTTTGTTAGACGTTGTTTGTTGGCGCGCGGCGCTGGACAAACGTGCCATGCTCTCACCAGACATTATTAGAGTCGTCTGGTTTCAGAATTCGTGCTTTTAATTACCCATTCTTCTGTTACATACAAATACCAGTTTCTTGGATGTTTTTAATGCTCTATCTTTATTGGTACCCTAATGATATTATTATCAATTATGATATGTGATACGCCTCTCACAATATCAACGATAATATTATTGAATTCGAGTGGGATTCCCAATGAACAATATTTTATTAAAATATTTGTTTGATGTCAAGTAACTTCGCGCTATTTCCATCTATGGAGCATTAAAAAATATATGTTTAACTGTAAAAATAAAATGAAGATTGTTGAAACTCGGTCGTGGCCGGGAGTAGTATGCCTTATGAAACCCCCTTTAAAGGTATATAATTTGGTCTACCGGGCTTGCTCACTGCTTTAGCTGTTGTTGTATTACACTTTCCACCGGGTTCTGCGCCTCGTTGGTTGGAGAGAATGCAAAGCGTGAGGAGCGGCTGCACTATCCTTCACACCATCTCGGGTAATTTGTTGCCAATATACCGGTGCTGGTTTATGTTAGCACTGCCTGTCAGGCCAGACTCTCTAGCGAACACCTACAATGGCTGAACATAGAGGTACTCGGTGCCTACTTAATATCATCCACTACCTCACCGCTTCACTACCTGCGACCCCTGCCGCCAGCCTGGTGGACCGTACATCGACGACCAATCATAACATATAAGACAGGAGTTCAGAAGTACAAAGTGGTCATGTACATGTTATGTTCAAAACTGGAAACGAGGTTCTTAGAGGTCAGAGTGGTCACAAACCGGGAAAACCGGAACCTATAACGATTTATTTAAAGGATACTTGGGATTTTTTGTAATTTTGTTTATTTAGAATATGTGTTAAAATGTTCGTTATTTGAATAGCCAGAAGCTGTTTCTAAAGATCCATTGTTGATTTCCTCATCCAACTTAGGTAGTAGTTACAAACCTGTAAAAAGGGTTATTTTTAGGATGTTTGTCAAAACAATCTCAAAACAACGCATTGTCATAGAACGAGATAGTGATCTTGGCTCTTGTTGGTTTACGTTCGAAATACTAACAGATAAGCAATATTATTTGTTAAAAATATATCAAGCAACACCTCCGAACGAATACAGTCGCGAGTCACACTACCCGCCGAACAAAACAATATTCGGCAACAACTTTCAGTGTTTTTGTGGGTAATTTTTTCTGGCCAGAGCATTCTTAGAATAATTCGGCCCGAATTATGTTTGTTGTTATTTTTATCTTATTATTCCGAACGTAGATAAGTTTTAATCAACAGCGTTAGTGTCGTTAATATATGAATTCGTGTATGAATCAATAATTAATCAGGTATGTACATTTTTCACTTGTACAACAGCAAACATTTATTGTCAGGTAGGTAATTGCTTAATTAAATAAATATGTTCAATTTGATTGCGCGGTGCCTTATTAGGCCCTCGACTAATAGCTCCATATAATTTATTGCAGGCACTCCGTGGAAGTAAATTCTGTTGAATAAAGATCAAGGACTATTAATCTTCGCCACAATATGCAGTTTATCGTATTGTTGTAACCTGGTTCTGGGACATCACCCTAATGAATTGTAATTCTTTCTTCTATGGATTTGGGCTTTATATAATGATTATTCAAATAATAAATATTTTTCTCTTCTATTCCTTTTACCCTCACTTACATCTCCACTCTTAATTTTTACTTTTCTCTCTTGCATTTGACATAATTATGGATTAGATGAAATAATAATTATGGAGACATTAAAATTTTATTTTATTTATTATTTTTAAATATTTTATTTCTGTACTAGCGCAGAACCGAGCAAAATTACGCGATGTTATAATTATAGGATTTGAGAAACTGAAACTAAGTAGGTAATTATAAAACATTTGACTCGGGATCATATTCTATCGAAAACAACTATTGCCAATTTTATTTATAATTTAAAATTATATTTTTTGTTGACAAATAATTAGAGAGACGATCAGAATTACCTTTCGAATGAACACCGTTATTAAATTTAAAAAATCATTAGTAATTCAGATATAGATGTGTTATTTTTTGACCGATTTAGCAGTACACATTTAAAAGACATACATACAGAATTATTATTATAATAAAAAAAAATTGGTACCTGCTTTATCGCTCGTCTGAATTGATCATTTCCAATTTTGATAATCACTACGCAGATATTACACATCATGCAACATTACAATATTAAGACCGAAATTAGTATGTTTAATTATTTACTTGGTTGATGTACTTTGCTTCTGCCGTGGAGAAGGCGCGAGTGTATTCGCAAAGCTGGACACACACGACGGAGCCATTCGGCCCAGAACCATTTGGAACCATGTTTGGACGCGGTCCAAATTTGGGGAACACACGACCGATGCGGTTAACGCCGAACCAGGTCAGTTTGATCTACGTCACCATCGAGTGTACAACTCGAACTAATAAATAGGTTTTTTTCATTAATGCTATAAAGTATTAAAAAAATAATGTAGGTAAATTAAGCAGTTCTTAATCACAAATATTCAACAAAGGTTTTTTTTTTAAATTAAGTACCTAGAGTAGTTTTTTGACGGCCTCCTTGGTCGTAGGGGTAAGGCTCTCGACTAGCAAGCCGAAGGTCGCAGACTCAAATTTTTTTTTATAGTGAATACCTAACAAGAGTCCCAACTGCTCCCGTCTGGAGCCAGTGAGACTATGGCATCCCCAATTGGGGGGTATTGTGAGGCTGAAGGTAAGTGGGGAAGGGAAAGAGGAAGGTGGGGAAGTACCTGGCTATTCAGATCTAGTCACTAAACACGGCTAAGGCCATTTGGAGCAACGTTTCAATTCTGAATGGTGGTCTTACACCAGGGCGATACTGGTAGTATCTTCCACTCTGGAACGTGCCGCAAATATACTATACATTATTTTAATTAATTAATTGTGAAATAACACAAATTAATCAAATAAAATTTATTTGCGCACGCCGGGTTCGAACCCGCGACCTTCGGAATGGCAGTCCAATGCGTTACCACTGGACTATGCCGGCCGTCAAATCCCGGCATGTGCAAGATTTTATTTTAGTAATTTGTGTTATTTCACAATTTATTAATTTTAAATAATACATAGAATACTTGCGGCACGTTCCAGAGTGGAATATGCTCTCAGTATCGCCAGACCACCATTCACAGTTAAACGTTGCTCGAAATGGCTTCAGACGTGTTGCTTACAACACAACATACCCCAGTTGGGGATGTCATAGTCTTACTGGCTCCATGCGATTGGGAGCAGCTGGGACTCTTGTGCTTTATTCACATTAAAAAAAGGTTTGATAGGTAAATTATACATATTAATCATCTGACAAAGGTTTATTTAATTAAGTGGTAAAAAATAATAATGGCGCGGGAATTTTCCATATACTGTACCTTTTTTAAATGTCTGCTCAGAAGATTCTCATTTCTGAGCACAAACTGCCTCCTGTTTTATATTGTTTCAGTTTTAATGTTCTCGTTTTTTCCTGTCCTGCTGTTATTGTTATTCTTTGTTATGTAATCGCTTTGTAAAAACTGTTTATTTAGTGTTATATTATTAGATCTAAATTGGTTGGCACACTATAGGAATAATTTTAAGAACATGCTAATACTAAATTACCGTTTTTAAGTTTGCTATAGTAAAGCGCACTTGAAGTAAAATTACACTACAATGCGCTATATAAATGCTATTTTATTATTATTATACGGCTGTCGATGTATTTTAGACTCGCCGAAATCAATCGAGCCTCGCCGAATCCTCTTGAGTTTCCGCACACGCTGTGTGTTTTGGCTCGGGGCGGGGTCATTTGGCTCGTCGGCTCCGTCGTGTGTGTCCAGATTTATAAAAAATATTCGTTTTTTAGCAGACCATATTTTAAAATAAGAGGTCTCTCATAGTTTTTTAGCTGCCCATATTTTAAAATAAGAGGTCTCTCGTACTTTTTTTCTCATTGTTCTTGAGTTCAGTGTTTTGTAAATATCTAATATTTAGGCTAGATAAATAATAGGTTTTTAAAAAGAACTTGATGAGTTTGTGATAACCGGTGCACCGTGACTTGCAGTTTTTATTCTTCTAATAATATTATGTTTTCAAAAGCAATATAATAAACCTCCTTATTATTGAGACATATCTCATTTTATTGACTGCCCATGATGTTAAACATTTTTTCGATGTCTATGTTCAATGTCAAAACATACAGTTTTCACATTTTTATGAAACCTTTAACACTAGTATGATCATTCACATCGCTTCACTTCTGCGGATCGTTACTTCTGACACCTGTAAACATACACACACACACCATCCCTTATACACTTGGTCGACGTCACCCGGCAATTACTCAATATACTTATCATACCGATCGGTGGCCGAGTTGACATCGCGTTTGAGTCCCACCCAGCCGTAGTGTGTTCAATTCCTCGGCTGGCTAAGTCCTCCATCACAACACTAGCAACATTTTCAGCTTACTGTGGTGGTAGTAGGAGATTTTCAAATATTGTCAGGTTATTCGTAACCCGGGAATATTTGTCTTTCTTTTACAAGGTATCATAGGTACCCACAATGTAATTTAATATCTTTAAACTGTTTCTTACTGTAACTAATTTACTGTTTTGTCTCTAAATAATAAAATAATTAGTCACTTGTTTTAAAACTTTAAGTAATCTCCTTTTTTTATAAGGTACGTTTTTTATCTACTATCGTTAACATTTAAAAATAAAGCGTTTCCTATTATGCAGGTATACATTTTTGTTAGTAGCGAAAAAAACATTTTTAAATGTATAAATATCTATTTTTTATTGGAATAACTTTTCTTTTTAACTTTTGACGGTTATACTTGGTTACACGCATCAGTGTAATGTATCATTAGGTCCCAATAGCGAGTCGCTAGGGGCGTTGTTGAGAGATCCTACGATTCCCAGTTGAGACCGTTAATTTTCTTTCTGTGTCTTGTTCTGTTTCATGTTTTGTTTAGATTTATTAGTATTATTTTCTTCTTCGATGATGTATATATATCTGTATTAAAAGTAATTCCTCCTTTGTGGCTTTTAAAACTACTTACACAATTATAAGCTTTAAAAGGAAGCTTGTGGACTGAAATTAAAAAAAAATGTTTTGTTTTTTGGTGAATTTCTCTACTTCCCCCCTGCGGTTTACCTATCGTACTAAAATAACCCAATCAAGTTATTTGCGATTAAATGCTGATAACCCGGTAACCAATTTTATCTGAGATTGATAACGACCAGGAAAAGGAGACTCAATTAATTCTTATTATACCATCTAACGGATGTGTTTATCTTGTATAATGTAATAACTACATAAATTTAAAACTGATTTCATCTCCCCTCCCAGACATTTAGCTCGTTTTTAATATTATCAAAAAAGCATTGATTGTCATTTCCATCAATGTTCCAACGGATTATTTTATAATAAATGCAGCTATTTAACGCAATGAACGGATGAGCGGCGTATAAACATGCATACGTAATATCTAACAAATAGAAAATAGGTTTAGCTATTGAAGACAATATTAGCGCTTCCTAAACGAAAATTTGGAACAAAAAAATCAGAAAGAGATTCGGTCACATCTAGGACATGAACCCAGGACCCTTGCCTTGCCGGGCACTGCTCTACCAACTGAGCTAATGGGACCCTATCTCCTTCGGTCATATTTAACTGTATCATACATACTTCGAATAAGAACTACCAACATTGTCTTCATTTTCTCACCGCACATTTTTATTGGCTGCTATATTTATGTATGATCGCAAGATTCAACCCAAATTAAATGCAATCTAGACAGTGAGATGTGAGATGTAAGATGTGAGCTAACTTAAGATTAATAAATCAATAAATAAATAAATAAATAAGTGTCTCAGGTAAATATATATAATTTTAATGTGCGACACCTATTGACTTTTTCTGCAAGTCTAGGATGAATATTTTAATTTTGAAATAATTTATTGAATAAAACCTCAAATTTTAATATTTAATTATTGAAGACAATATTAGAGATTCCTAAACGAAAATTTGAAACAGAAAAATCAGAAAAAGTTACAGTCACATCTAGGACTTGAACCTTTGACCCTTGCCTTGCCGGGACATTTGAAAAAAAAAAAACTCGACTTTTGCATTACCGGGGCACCACTCTACCAACTGAGCTATTGGGACCCTATCTCCTTCGATCATATTTAACTTTGTCCTCGATGTGACCGTATATTTTTCTGTTTCAAATTTTCGTTTAGGAATCGCTAATACTGTCTTCAATAATTAAATATTATAATTTGAAGTTTTACTTATTAAGTTATTCCAAAAAATAAAAAGAAAATATGTTTTTGGAACCACCTTCTCGGTTAAATCACCACGACTAATACTCTTCAATTGATTATTTTTTTATCTATGTGCCGTACGCCATGTCAAATGATAAAAGAATAAAAGAAAACATATTTTGCGTCGAGTTAAACCATCTGTTATAGTATAATACTAACGTTGTCCGTAATAGTGTTACTGAACTCGATGGAGTATTTCTAATGACACGTTAAAATTTCTTCTGCGTCTCGGTACATGACCAATTCATACTCGTATGAGCTTGTGTACTGTCTGGCCTCTTTTCTTAAATGTGGGAAATAAAAAAACAATTAAAAGGAACTTCATATTAATAAAATTAGTATTATGACAATCTCTTATTTTACAGACATCTTGATTCTAAGCGTTAATGAATAATCGCATTAACGAATAGCATAATACATGAACTCCGGAAATCGAGAAATTAATTTAAATAAGGTTTTTTTCTGATCCGAAATCTCAACAGTAATCTCAGTTGCATCCGCAAGGTTTGTGAGATTTTCACTCCTCTTATCCGGAATATCTGTCGCATGGACAGACCCAACAAACGGGTCTTGTGTCGAATTGTGGCGTGAGTCAGAAGTCAGAACAAGTACGCTATTAATGCCTCATTTGTAGAATAACTACATGTGGTTGTGGACCCCCTGAAACACGCTGCAATGACCAAAAATAGTAATGCGCAGTGCAAATTGCAAACGGCGAACTGCACACAAGTCATGGTGGATTGTGAGGACGCAAAGCAATAATTGGCTGTAAACGTTTGTTAGATTCTCGCCGCGATATCCCCACATGATAATTACGACGTTCTACATGTTTTAGTGTTGCAATAGAATACAATTATCTAGGCGATAGAACCGCGCAATTCTCATCTAGATCCGAGTTTCTTCGTCGGAGATGAATATCAGACACCTGTTTGGCTATGCAATGTAAACATATTAGTATTTACCACTTGCAAAATGTTGCACTTTGCAAGTGATTAGAGTTCCCTTTGTCCACCGCACGTGCACCGGTGCAGTCGGGTAGGTCCAGCGTCCAGCATCCAGCGTCCAGCGGGCCGCGGCTGCATAGCAATTTAGCTGGGTAATGATAGTGTAACCGCTAAATTATGTTGCAATAAAATTCCTATATTTGTACAAAATTATTGTGTTTTCAAGAGTAATAATTTGCCTTTCGTATTCAACTGGCGACTGGCAGCTTTATTGTGCCCTGCCTCCCTGTCTAATATAATATCTTCTAATTTTAATATCTCATCGATTTACGATGTTTTGTGTTAAGTGAAAATAGATTTTAAATGTTGAACTTTATTAGATACTAGCGCAGACTCGTAAAAAAATCATGGGATATTAGTAAAATTTGTGAAGATGAAAGTATTTATAAAATATTTGCCGCAGGATGATTGCCTATCATAAAAATAATAGTTAGAGATCAGAAATGAACCTTTCAAATGAACACCATTAGTCAACTTTTAAAATCGTTAGTGATTCAGATTTAGATCTCTCATAAATATAAACAAACGAAATACCTACACATTTAAAATTTAGAATTATTATTACAGTAAAATAATGTAGTATTAACTTTATCGCTCGGTTCACACGATCGGTTCCAATTTATCAGAACTTTATTTTACTCATTACTTTACGCAGGAATATTTTACATCACATACATCATCTTAGACAACCGAAATAAGGTTTTATTAGTAATAAACGACGACAAGTTGGTATAATACAATAATATAGATTTTAGATCGAGTGTGTTTATAGCATGCTTTAATTGTTAAAACGGATTCGTGTATACTGCTCATGATGATATCTACCATCTAATTGAGGAACTTTAATTTAATCAACTTGTTATCATTGTATTTCCAAATGCCAAACTCGTATCACTTATCTCCATCTGTGGAATTGATTTAAAAGTGACTTCCTCTTCCCAATAGTACCTACCTGTACCTAGGTATATCGGATCGGAATGAGTTTGTGCATACCTTGCATGGAGTGAGTGAGTGCAGAGCACAAAGCACAACTGCTGCAGCGTGTCTTTGTAATAATAAAAAGCTGATTCCGCGGTAACTCACCTCCATTGTATCCTCGGCTGATCCTTGGCCGGTATGGATTACAAAGTGGCCCTTTCACTTTCGTCCGTGGCGAAAAGAAAGTTCCAATAGTTAGTTAGTTACATTGCATTGGATGCATTTAGGTAGGTAACTCCCGCTGTTGGCCTGTTCGCCTGTCCGACTGTTGTGCGTTTTCTCATTTTCATTTCCGCGTTCGGTGCACTTATCGGCGCAATTGAATTGCGCTCGTGCAATTTTTGCCATTAGATTGGGCCTCTACATGCGCCGCCATTAGACTTAATGATACCTGGGAAATATCAAACCTTTGCAAACAATAAAACCTTCGGCCTGCTACATAACACGCCTCAGCCTCAAGTAGCTATCATTCCTTCTCTCCAGGGTATGCTATTTATATTCAAAACGAAATTGAGTCAAGATACTTTCTCGCAAATAACTCAATTAAAATATAATTGATACATGTGCTGTTCAGTCTGTCTTTATCTAGCTCTTGAGTGATATTTACTGCAGTCGTTATTTCGTTCCGTTAAACAATTATCTTATCATTTCACTTGTACAATAAACATCATACCTACACCTATTGATTATAATTAAGCCTCATTTTGCGTAGTCAGCGATGCTCTTGCATTTGGGTCACAAAAAATAACGATTGGCAAATAATATAGAACATAGAACCGTTAAAGTGACATGAAACGCTGAGTTTACATCTTGCGAGTTGAGAGTGAGCCACGAACTCTTGGCTATTGATCATCCATAGATTCTATATAAAATATTAGCATATTTTGATTGGCACGGACGCTTGAATGAAACTGTTAAAAGCATGATGAATTTTGCATGTTATGTAGAAACCTTCAATAAGGTACGTATCAGATTGTTTATTCCCCTTACGAAACCATCTGAAAAAATGAATCATGGCGGTACTACATACGCATAGTGGCTTATACTACGCATAAACAGGCGTTGAAATAGTATTTTTACGTAAGCACCATTAAATGCGCGCCTGGGTTTCTAATAAAATTTCGATTGTAGTTTAAGTATTGTTTATTAAGTGTTGTAATAAAAAATAAAATGGTTCCACAGTCTGGCGTCATTTAACGTTCAACCAATGTGGAGTGTGGGTATTCGCTGGAAAAATCAATTCCACCTAACCTTTGACCTTAACCGATAGTACAAAACCAGACCTCGGTGCCAGCTTTTTGGATACGTCCCACTCTGCACTCGGGCGATTCAATCAATATCTCCCATCGCTCAATCGCTGGGGAATAATAAATAATGTTGGAGATGTGTCTCTGCTATTCTACACTTCGCTATAATTCGCTTGGCCGTACTATTAGTAATTAGTAGTTGAACCGGTAACTGCTTTTCATAATTGAAGACTCGACTGGAAGTTATTACAATTTTTAAAACACTGTATTAAACACCTTTTCCTGGTTGGTTGACCGATACGTTTTGTATTTTTTTTATAATTAGCATTTTATATATTAATGTTTTGCGATATTTTATTTCGTTTGGCGGTGTTCTAATGTGGTGTTCAATAATAATTACACAGATTCTCTCTTTTGACTTGCATTTCGCCACACGATTTAATGAAAAGTCAAAATAAGCACAATGCCGTTCACAACTCAACCTGGAGTTTATTCTCCAATCGCAACAAGAATAACGAGTCGGATTATATTATTTGTGGGGCAATACCTATGTATTTATATCGCCTTGAACTACTCGAATCCGTAAGAAATCGGTTTATATTATTTACGGCCTGGCCTGACCTTCAGATTTGCCTTCGCACCTGGTATATATACCTGCGACAGCCAGCTTCATTTGCAGACTCGCAAACGTTGGGTAACTTCGTACTCTATTGTTATATACAACCGAGTGTTTCAAACTTTAAAATAAACTTATTTGTATTATGTAGCTCAGAAATATAATAATTTACCGGAAGGAAGGGAACTAAGCGCAGTCCCAGATTTAAGTTTGGAGATTGCACTTTCTTCCATGAAAACTGTATTCATGGCTAAACTCAAACACATCTCATCAAAAAATTATGTCCTAAATTATTGGTTTTAAATCCCATATTCAAAACGAGCCCGTATTCCTAATTTATTTACTGAAGTAGTCTCTTTTTTTACTACTTTCATAATTTGTAGTCTTGTAATGTTTTTTAAAAATTTTCATTCTTGAAAGTTTCTTAAAATAATATCGTTTGAACCGTTTCTCAGCCTTTGAAATAATTTTAATTATTTCATAAATTATAACTTCTTGACAAATGTATGTGAATAGCTAAGCATTTTAAGTTTAATTACTGTTTAAGTTTTTTTCTAGCTTTGTAGCTCCCTTTTGGTGTTGTGTCGTCATAATAACGCCACAAATAATTTTGGCCAAGCGTAATTTTTATGTTTTTTTTCTTCTTTTTTTAGTAATTTGCTTTTTAATTGGTATTCTACCATTGATGAGATGACTGTACCTATTTTAACGTATAATAACTTCTCCGTCTGCGAGATGCGTCTGACTTGACGGTGCATTTTACACCAGCGTCCGTTGTGTTTTACAACCAAAGTCAATTCACAGTTTATTGAATCATATTTTAACGCAGCGTACTATAAATATAGTATAGTTGTCCACTGGCTTTTATGCGTTGGAGAAAGTGATTTTACTTTCACCCCTACATATACGAATCATATAATAAAATTACAGGTACACATGTGATTTATTAAGATACTATACATTTCAGGACCGCACTCAGTGTTTGTAAATGTGCATATTTGGTATTCTTGCGTTTTTACCATTGGGAGATATTTCGACTTATTCCAGTTTTAATCTAAATCCCTTCCATGTCATTGCTCTTTCTACAATCGATGTATTTTTTAACTTCCCCTTGCGTTTCCCTATGATTGTGTGCGATGCGAAGGGGACGCAGATGCCTTCGAATTATACGATAATTATATGAAACGTGCGCGGCGTGTATTGAATATCTAAACTAGGCCCGTTGCCTACTGCCTGCTTATTGCTTATGTTCACCTGGTATAATAAACTGCTGGTAGATGCGGAGAACACACGGTAGCCGGATAAGCTACTATTTAATTACGTATTCTTGCTACCTTCGTGGTTCAGTTCTCACGGTTGAAGTAAGCATTTAAAAGTCTTTAAAAATGTCAAAATCTCACTGCTCTTCTTCTATAATATTACGAAAGTATGACGTATTATATTTTACGTTTAAATTATTTTCTGAATTTAAAAGAAAAGAGAGTAGAGATTTTGTTTATAAAAATAATAAATTAGTGAAACCCGTAGCATTTTAAAAGTAAGAAATTTAATTCAAACCTGTACCTATTCTTATTTATTTATATTTTGTACAAGCAGATAATATACAGTACCAGACCTGGTAGGTCATTTGGAGATTAACACTGTTTATTGTTTATTATAGAAATTTATATCCGGTTCGCACGCACAGGACATACATAATTCGAAAATTGGACATAATTGGACTTTCCGATATTTCTTTTAATGATATATATTTATGTTCTTTAATGAGAGTGTTTAGGAAAGGATAAGAAAATGTTATGCTGGGCGGTACTACAGTATAAAGTTTTGATCTGAATTCATCTTTTTAAAGGTTATTCGTCTTTCGGTATAAGTCAGATTTCGAATAATGTAAATCCAATAAGAATATTTTGATTCAGATATATGATAAGCAATACAAGCATGTTACTCTCAGGAATGGCATATTTAATTTCAGGTTATGAGAGCTTAAAAGGGTATTTTTTTAGTTTAGACCTGAATTCTGTTGGACTTGTTATGCATCTTAGTTCCGAAGGGAGTTTATTCCAAGCCTTCGGCCCAGATGCTCCGAATGCGCGAATCTTAGTATTTGGCTTGTCCGTAGGTTCCATCAGTCTGCCTATAGCTGACCTAAGAGTTGACTGCCTCAGACCAGTGTTTTCCCGGACGCATAGTTCAGAGATGTAGAGTGAGGCCGTTTCATTGATGGATTTAAACACAATCCAGCACAATTTGTACTCGATTCTTTCAGGGCATTTGAGCCAGTGAAGTTTACGAAGTTGTTCTGAAATGTGCGAATATTTAGAGACCCCAGTTGAACACTGATTGAAGTTTGTCAATTTGATATTTTGGAAGGCTGGTATATATGCCGTTGTAACAATCGAGACGTGAGACTACGTAAGAGTTGGTAAATAGTTTTGTTTCCTCCGTAGCAAAGTTTCTTCGGACGGACTTGAGTTGTCTTAGGTGAAAAAACGGTGTTACAATCCTATTTATTTGACTTTTAAACGAAAATTCTGAATATAAATTGACACTGAGCAGTTTGACTGTTGTTTTTGTGATCATATCGCTGCCGGAAACAGAAATAGGTGAATCGTCTACGAAATATTGACGTTTGCTTGTGGCCACCCAGAGAAACTCCATTTTAGATGGATTCAGCTTCAGCTTGTTTGAAAACGTCCAACGATTTATTACTTCTAGACATTCAGTTATACGGATCTTGAGATTATTGGTTTCGTTAAAATAAACTTGCTGATCGTCAGCGTTACAGCGAGACAAGAGACCAAAAGACTCGATCATTTGTAAAAAGGAAGAAGAGAAATGGACCCGAAACGGATCCCTGGGGTACCCCTGACGAAAGTGTTGCGAAGTTAGACAGTTTATTTCCAACCTTCACAACTTGTAATCGATTAGCATAGATAGGATGTCAGCCAATTTGTGATGTCAGAATTCAAACCAAATGTTTCCTCTAAATGAGGAAGTCGTGATTAATCGTGTCAAATGCTGCACTCATGTATAGGAGTGAGATAAGTGCTAACTTACCTGAGTCTAAATAGTCTGGTTTCGGTTGAATGGAACTTTCTGTATGCAGATTGACGATTTGCGAATAATTTATATGAATTCAAGTGACGGGTATTTGTGCAACAGCAATTTTCTCCAGAATTTTTTGAATGAAAGGTAAGTTTGAAACGGGTAATATAGGTAAATAATAATTACCTAAGATATAGGAGTCTAGTTGTGACCTTTTCAGTATTGGTGTATCTACAGCTGACTTGAGTGGTTCAGGAAAGTCACCCGTGCTGAGTGATTTATTAAAAACGTGTACCTACTATGAATCGATCTAAAACCATGGAACGTTGTTTTAATATCCATGTCCGTATAGGATCAAGACTGCACTGGTTATTATGCGAGCTTGAAATGATTTGAAGGAAGAAAAAAATCCTTTAGAATTAACAGTGAATATTGGCGGAAGGGCATAAGATGTGGAGGCACGGATGGATTCAATTTTTTCCCGAAAACAAAATTGAGAAAAAACTAAGGTTTATAATATCTTCTGCTCCAATGCTCGGTTTAGTGTCCAAGTTTTCTTTCCATGCGGAGGAATAGAGAAAACATAACTATGAACCTTTATGATTATCATATTCAGTAATGTGGTGGAATTTTGTTTAGCTAGCAGTTTGATGGTTGTAGAATTTAGTAGTGGATAACCACGCATTCCGCGTATCGCACGTGCGGCACACCCCTCGGCACGTGCGCGCGCACTTGCCCCGCAGCCCGCGCTGTATATTGTGGTGCGGCGGTTGTTTGTCGAAGGAGGGAATGGTAGACACGAGGCAAAGGGGTGCCGCGTGCCGCCAACTATGACTCGAGACGATATTGAGTTATTTCTATGCGGGAGACGGCGCTAACTCTTCTGGTGTACGATGTACGTCACAATACAAGTATGTTGCCTTTTTGGTAATATGAGACTTTTGGCAAATTACCATTTAAACAATAGATATATTATTATAATCTCTCGTGAAAGTTATTGATTACTTATTGGAATCAGGTTCTGGTATTACGTTGCAGATAAATTTCATATCTCGGCAGGAATATGGGAAGTTAAGCGATTTCAACAATATGAAGGAATGCGGGTCCCCTGATTTGGGGAATATTATTAGGTTGAAGGAAGCAAGGGCAAGGGAGAGGTAAAAGAAGATGAAGAGTTAGTTGAAAGAAGCTAGCAAGGTAAGTTATCTGTTTGTAAATAATAAAATTAGATAGACACTAGGAATTAGTAATACATTGTACAGAGCCCTTGATGCGATTTTTCACATAACGGCGCTATACAAGTTATCAAATTATTATTATTATTATAGAAGTTAAATTTCACGCAATAGGTAAAATATAAAAATATTTTTAATAAAAAGTATATTTGGAAAATAAATAATGATTATATTTTTATTTATTCTTTCCCGAACAAGAACCGCGACCTCCCGGACCCAGAACCAAAGATCATACCATACCGCCATGGAATTAGTGAAGGTTTAAAAAATAGTAATTTAATGCATTTAATTTACGAAACAACAGTATAAAAATATTATACGTTAAAATCTTTACAACATAACTCTACTATTATGTTAAACTGACTTATTGAAATGCAATATTTTCAGCAACAGAGTAATGTAAATATCAGCAATTACAAAGCGAGTACCTAATCATATCTCGTAGTGGAGGATGGTCAGCATTTCGCTATGAAAAATGATAAAGTATCGAATGAAACATTAGACATTATAGCGATGTTTTATTGAAGTTGAAATGTATCCGCGAGTAGCGGATACATTTAATATACGATGCAGTAAAGTAAATGTAAGTTTCATATTTTGACGTAGATGTAATTGAAAATGCGAAATTAATATCGCGGCGGATGTTATTGAATTATGTATATATAAATATATATTTCTAGCTTGATGACCAGACTTAACTTATACTGTAATAAATTATCGTTTTCTTTTATTTGTTTTTATACCAAAGCCTCGTTTTTACCTGTCGTAGGTGACATATATACTATAATATATGTATATAAAACACACGCGTATTCGAATGCTAAGTTGTGTCAAAATTTCAAAGCAATCGCTGAAGAACTTTCGGAGATTTAAGATTTTGAACCAACGAACATTTTTATTTGTATAGATTGCTTCATAATTCGTCATCGAAATGCTGAAATGATAAATGGCCCGTGAAATAACATCGACTATAATTTTTTTTTAAATGGATACTAATGGATCAGATATCTGACTATTTTTGATATTAAGAGAAAATGATATCAACTTAATGGTGTTAATTATGATCATCTGTCATTCATGTTGAAATTTCATTGTTCATATTATATGAATTCATACTGGCGACATCTGTAGGCAAATTGCCACAATTTGAGATGAACTATTTACGGGTTTCTTTTGATATATTGTTTAACATATTTTTTTTATCACTTCACTTGAGGGTTTACGGGTTATACCGGGCATTTTTTAGCGTTACCATATTTTATATGTATTAGTTACAAATAAATTTAAAAAGACTCTTCTTTATGCAGTCAAAACAATAATAACTGTCACGGGACGTCTGGCAGATGTCAAACATCCAAATTAATTTTTATTGAAGGAAGTTAAAATGAAAGTAAACAAGTCTTTATATTTTTTTAAATAAAACTAATTATTAAACAATTATTTTTTATTATTAAAATGTACACAAAGAAATACATTACAAATGAAAAATTCGTCATTACTTAGAATAGATCCATTGTCAACGTTAGTGTAATAGAAGCAAATATACCGCCCAGAGTTTTGGCGTGGCGAGGCTGGCCGAATGAACGTCGTTCCGTGCAAGAGCGTCGTCCCGTCTTGCTACGTTGCTACGAGAGTTGGTTTTACACCTCTAGGCGCGCCAGAAGATGTTTCGCAAAAAAATAATTTAATTTAATAATAATTTGGTTTTCGTAGGAAGCTGGAGAATGAAACCAAAACCTAAAAATAGCATTGTCTAATTCAGAGGTTCCCAAAGTGGTCTATATGGACCCCAGGGGTCGATATCGGCATGCTGGGGGTCTAAGTCAGCGAGAAAAAAATTTGGGGGTCCACGAGATTCAAATGGGGGTACATACGAGCGGACCCCCATTTACCTCAAGTCAACATTTAGGAGTTCCGCAAATGACACAATAGACCTAACACAAATATAATAGACTGAGAAACTACTTGTTTAATATTTGAATTTTTATATTTCGTAAAGTTGTTAATTGAGGTATATAAATAGAGTCTACGTTCCTTTTCTCGTCAGAATTAATATATTCAAGCAAAACATTGCACATTGGAAGCGGCCAATTTTCCTAGTTCCCCAACTTGTTTTTAAAAACGTCCAGGGTAATAATGACGTTCAACATTTAAATGCACTTCACACAGACTTTGAGTTTGAGAGTTTGAGGACATTTTGACTATGGAAATGCAACGTTGAAGAATCGGATATCTTGTGACAAGAAGAACTGACTGGAATAAGCACTGACAAAGAACTTAAGGAGCAGTTCTGTAGGGCTAGCTACAGAAAGAAATTCCCGTTTTTTATCCTGCTTCATTTTCATTTGGTGTAATACCTCACAAGGGTGCCCCTGTCTGTACAATGTAAAGACAGAGCAACTATACCGCCACCCGGTTGTTGGGCAGGCAAGGTAAGGGAATATTTTTACTAAAAAATGATTATCACATGAGACGTTAATAGTTTTAGGAAAATTCAATATTCGGCAGGCAGGGGGTCTACGGAAAAAAAATATTTGACAAGTGGTCTACGGGGCAAAAAAGTTTGGGAACCTCTGGTCTAATTGAATCGTGAGTCTAAATTCAAACGGAATTGATAATCGTCATTATAAACCCAGTATGGGCATTTTCTGGGTAAAAGGGGACTGCGTGCAGATGTTCCAAACTAGTTTCATAGTTCTAAAAACGTTTTTTTTAAACTTTCGGTGCAATAAAAAAATACCAAAAAAACTTGTCCTCTTTAAATGATTTGTGATCCTGCACGTAATAATTCAGTCATATAGTGTGATTAAATATAAATTTTAGTAACGCAGTATTAAACTTATTGAGATAGCGTATCGTAGTTAGCCTATCAAATAACAAAATATACTATCGTAGTTAGCCTATCAAATAACTAAATATACTATCGTAGTTAGCCTATCAAATAACTAAATATACTATCGTAGTTAGCCTATCAAATAACTAAATATAGGTACTACTAACGCTTACAACTAACCTATCGCTATCTTAATATTAAAAGTTAGAAAGGCAATTTATTACTCCCTTGATTGTACGAACTGACCATGAAATGATAGATTGCCATAGATACTGTCAAGTTTTCGTTAATTAAATTGAGAAATGCCATCGGGTGATGAAGAACCGTGTCCGATTCCTCATTACGTAGCACTTATTGTCGGAAGCGCGGTACACACTTGATTAAATAAAATATTTCCAGCGATAGCCGCCAGATCTCTTTCTCATTTTCCCCGGCTAGAAGCTAGAAGCTGGAAGAACCCGTGGAGTTAGTTTGACACGTCTGTGTCTGTTGATATATGATGTCGCTCGGTCTTCGGATCCAATCAGATACGCCAGACGCCAAATCAGCTGGTTCGCTGGTCGGGTGCAAAGCGACTCCCATTATACCGGATCACTGCTGATAGCTGATAGCATCGCACTCAACAACACCGACTCTTCCACGAATCGATGGACTCCTATGTACTTTCTTTAGAATAGATCTTGGAAGATCGTTTTCATCTTTGATTAAATTCTTTCAGACTTGAGTAGGTATCATTTTAGCATTTATAGACCCGGTGTATCGGTAGGTCCGTATCCTCACTATGTGCGATATTTAATAATTTAAGCGGGCTAAATCGGCTGCTCAAGCCTTGATAAGCCATATAATAATTCCATTTTTAGACGCCGAGGCTGTAGCAGTAACACATAAATATCAGTAACACATCTTACCGAAACGTAAAGTGACTAATTTTATCACATCGGACCATTATATTCATCATGCGATCAGGGATGTTGATGTTTAAAAATATATAATAAATCTAAAATAGACAACTAGTTTGGTAAGATATTATATGAGGAATTTTTCAACGTCGGAACAGCGGTTTATTCGTCATAATTTCATGAACAGTGCATTGACTCCAGCAAAACTAATACTATTTAAAATCCGTCATAATATAGAGTCATTAAAAGTGATGACACTAAAACTAGGTTTAATAGTTACCTATGTAGCCTATTTAACGTAGTTTCTGTTTCATCACTTTTCATGACTTTATATCACTTTTTGTAGGTCATTTTCATGAGATAACCGCCCACCTTCAAAATCAACTGTTACACCGGGCCATAGAGAAGGAAGTTCGCTTTCAAAATTACCTACTGTATTTTTTTGCGCCTATGCCATATTTATCTCCTATAATGCTTCTATACAAATATGATCAGAAATCATGATTTTCACTTGCTTATGAACAAGGCAAATAGTTTTGAGAAAGAAATATAATTATATAACGTTTCCGATGAATGCTATATGCTATGCTATACCTAAGTCTAGACTTATTTCGGATCATCTTTTTACAGATATTTATTTTCAGTCGTCGTTGAATTTGTTTTACTTTTCAGCTTGTCTTCGAAACTAGTGTTAGGCATAATCAAGATAATTGAGATCAAAACTAGGACCACTTTTAGCGCATTATTATAATATCTGTTTTTTTATTTCCAAACATTTGTGAAACCATGCATCTCGTGTGGTGACCGGGTGAAATAAAGCCATGAAAAATTATGAAAAAAATAGATTAAATAAGTTACATAGGTAACTTTTTTACCTAGTTTTTGTTTTAGCACTTTAAATGACTCTATATCACGTTTTAAATGTGTGTTTAATTGTACACCCCGGTAGGTATTTTACAGCTTTCCAAGTTAAACCGTTAAAATTGCTAAAATTGCCAAAATATGAACAAATTTTATATCTCGAACACTATTAAGTTTACAGAAACTGTTTTGATTTATTAACTATGGTGAATTTAGTGTACTTTGAAAAGTGTAAACATTTTTGCTGAAAAATTAGCCTTCCGGGTCGAAATTGGCAAAAACTGAAAAAGATTAAAAAAAATTGCGGAATTTTTGATTTTTGACATTGATCCGGACGTCTGCCGAGGTCGAAAACTTGTTTTTTCACTAGCCCTCCGTCAATTAAAACATACTAAAAAATCATAACTACCTATTCGAAGGAAGGTAAGATGTTTAAATTTACTATATGAATAATTTCCGACTTTATGTCCGGGTTAAATCTTCCCCACAGGAAAAACTAAACCCTTCCACACACTTTTCCACAATTGATCATCTAGTCAATCCACATTATGCAAGTGCATTATATAAGCATAATAAATACAAAATAATACAAATCAAATGGGAAAATAATTTACCGACTCCAGATATTTTCATATCAGAGGGTTCGGTTCGGTAGAACACCTTACATGGCATATAAATCCTACTGATCCCTCAACATAAATATTTAAAAAATCTTTCGTAATCCTACATGTATTTAAAATGACTGATTTTTGCATTTTTAAATATTAATTTTTTGATAGTCTAATACGTCTAAATTTTGAATGAGAGAGCTAGGTATAATGCCAGTAGCCGAAATAACAAATGGTGATATTTTTATAAAAAGATATAGTCTTAATTATACAATTATTATTATGTCTCCTAATAATAAACTCATACATAAAAACACAGAATTCATTAATATCACAAGTACACACACACTTTACAAGACAACACGATAACATACATTTAAACACCACACATAGACGATATGTTAAGCATCAATACGCTACGAGGGGGAAATTTATATAATTGCCTTCCAGGTGCCATAAAAAGGTGTAGTTATATTAAAAAAAATTCTCCTGCTGAAATTAACTGAACAAAATAGTTGATGTGGATATTAAATATTGTAATGTATTGTAGGTAACCTTTCTAGTTAAAATGTTTTTTTTTTAAGATACTTTTTCTGTCTACAAAATTCATTCGAATGAATTAGTTATCACACCAATGTTTAGAAATGATTTTCCAAACATTGTTTAAAACTACTAGTCGCAAACGTGTTAAGCAATACCCATAATTATTCCGCAAAGAACAACCTTGTGTCTTGTATTTCAATGTCGGTATTGTTTCGGTGTTCGCGTGTCTGGTGCCATGCGGCAGTGGCAGTGCGGGGACTTTACGACTGAGGTCAAGGTCTCGGAGGGTGCGTCTATCAGACCCCGTTGTTTTCTAATTTCACCCGCTGATTAAATTAATTAAATCTCAACCGGGTCTAATAAACTTTATGCGCAACACGCACTATGATTTATGGAACTTGCTATAACATCTCCTTTCGCAATAACTATCAAAGTGAGTGTAGTTATTAATGGCGAATCAAAGATTCTTTCACTATTTCGAACGAGAGATTTTCACGAGAGAAATTAATTTAATCCATCGTTCCGAACGGTTTTTACTAGTTTTTCTCCAGCTATATCTCATGACGGGATTTAGATTCTTGCACAAGCATTTTCCACTAGTTTCTTTCCCACCTTCTGCAGTTCTCGGGTCTTCCTATCCTGGTGCAATCTTCTTCTACTTTTACTTAGTAAATCCATCTATTTCTCGGCTGTATCCAGTACGTTATCACTTTGGTACATACTTGTTCATGGCCTTTATCATCCTTTCATTTGACATTCTTTCAACGTGTCCAGCTCATCACAGACTTTTGGATTTACAAAATCTCATTATGTTGGACATGCTTTCTTGCTTAGGTTCTAAAATTTTAATTAAATATTTTGTTGTGCTCCCAGTTGGCCATTTCATACTGTACGTGCAAGTTCCTACCACTGATATATGAAATATATATTATGGATTCGGGCAATTTAGCCATGTTTTGTTATAAGCTACTCTATATAGGTACTCGTAGCGGTAATACTACAATAATTAAATCCTTTCTCTGGTGAATAATACAATGCAAATGTGCAGTAAGCATTTGGTTTACACCTAGCATTGTCGAAGTGTACCGAATTCATAAAATTTTTTTTCTGTAGTGGGCAGTTCCAATAAGCCCTGAGTAGGGATGTATTGCTTGAATGGGATGATGGGCCACGCATTTAAATGTTATTAAAAGCGTTATGCTTTCTTATCATATTTTCAATATCGTTGTCATAACTCGGCCTAACCCGGACAAAGCTCCCCATTGTACATTTGTTACTTATGTCACTTGATTTTCTACTAAGATGTGTATCGTAATGATTTATTCATAAATTCGTTCTGTACTAGTGTGGCTTATCGATACTAATGCACCTAAAGCTGCATAAATATATGTGAAGGCGCAATGGTACTGCGTTTCTACTTACGGTCGAGGTCTAAAGCTTATCTACATTCTCGACTGGAAATTTAAAGGTAGAATCGTTAATTTTTTGTTGTTGTAAATAATCTATTTCATTAGCATAATCTCTTTATTGAAGTGGTTAAATTAACCTTAAGAATAAGTGAATAACGTGAGTAACATTGGGGTCAAATTTGTAGTACTGTTATGAAAAAACTCTTCAGTTTGCAGGTAATACAAAGGTTCACAGATGTTTCAGAGATATCTTATTTCTTTGAGAATTTATTTTTTGAAGCATCTCCGGCGTTAAAGTTTCGCAGCTGTGTAGAGAATGCAGAGCGATTTTCACTGCACGTGATATTACTCACGATGACACGAATCAGCCAAGAGAATGAGCTTTACAATAATACCCATTTCTGTTCCTCCATAACACGGCATCATAAAATAATGATGAATATCATAATAAATCACGTTGAAAGCTATGCTTTTACTAATCGCCAAGAGTAAAGCAGGAAATGGGCGTGAAGAGAGCTGTGGTACCGAGGCTATCGAACGTGTGCTGTGCAACTAGCGACCAGTGACTAGGCCAGCCGTCCAGCCGACAAACCGACCAACAGACCAACCGACCAGCCCAGTATCTCTTCTAAATCGTCAGTACGATACTCTTTAGTGGGAGTTGTTTTGAAAGCTTTAGCGATCCTGCAACGTGAACATTGTATTATATTTTATAAGCAACAGTTAACCACTATCATAATTCGCTCCGAGATCCCAATAGCCGGGAATCATTTATCATTATTCAGCTTATTCGATTTGCTTGTCGCACCCACGCCCTTACGCGGCGCCTTTTGCATCGATCAGCTCGCCCCTTGCAACGTGCTTTATTCCGCACTATAACGGAAACGCATGACTTAATGATAATCTGAACCAGATCACATTACTCGTAGGTATAACTTTAAATGTCACTACATAGGACCCGTAATTGTTTTTATGAGCTTTTCACTGCATCGAAGAGAATGAAACCCTGGATGTCCCCCTTTGTTTATTTGTACCTCGATGCCATCTTATCTCTGTAATTCGCCGCGGTTTGTATCCGCCGCATAGGTCGTTTAGTAGTTGGATATTATTTATATCTGACGCTAAATACAATAAATGATGCAGCCGGTAATCTCCAGCGCAGGATTTCTCCAGCCATCGCTTCACTGATTATAGACCAGGATCGTTGCAGGGCTTCGTAATGGATTCCGGTTGGACGCCTCTCTTTAAATTATGATAATGTATTCCTTTATTTGTAACCCATACACTCGTGCAACCAACCAGCAAGCCTGCCTGGTTACCATGGCTCGACCGTGTTACATATTATAAAGATAAATTAATTTAAGCGAACATCCTGTAGGCTATTAATAAGCGTTCTTAATGATTGTCTCATTTCACTTTATCTGACATCACAAATCCTAACGAATTGTTTAATTTAGCCTATTTTGCATTTATATTCCCACTTCCTAAAAATTAAAGTAGCGTGATTAATTACTCCACCAAATGCCCCTTCTTGTTTCATGCGCAGCAGCTCACAATGCCCAAACTTTCCATGCAGACTTAGCGAATGACGAAGGTTGTCCAAGATCCGAACATAACGATGAGAAATCTCTGAGTAATTTGTCATATTCTAATCTCCGGACGTCACAGGTACATTTCCAGAATATTTCACAGTGGGTTACAAACGAGGACAGAGAGAGAGTGGAATCTTCCCGTTATCCTCCTCGCAGATCAAAGCGGCCCTGTCGCTGTAAATTTTCCGCCAACTGGCATAAAAATCCAACTGGTAAACGAGGAAGATGGTAGGTACCATACGCCAACATGTTTACGACTTCACGACTATAATATTAGCGATGTTCACCGTGCACCAGTAGAGGTTACATCCCGACCTGTGCTTTATTCCACCTCTCCCGATTCTCTCGCAGGGTACCTAAAATACAGAAGACAGATTAAATAAGACTACAAAAAGGAACATTTTATAACAATGCTCTTGGTTTGATAGTAATCTCACTTTTTGAATCTTGAATCTCAACAGCCCCCTTTTCACCAAATTCATTAGCTCTGCTTGTTTTGAGGATACCGGCTTACCCAGAAAACATGAATACGCAATTTGTTTACGTTCTTATGTCTACCTTGAGTCATATTAATCACTGTTCCTCATTCGACATAAGATTGCTTCGCCAATCTTGATTTACAAGTAGGGTTTGCAAATCCCGTGGGATTGCGGGATGGAATTCAGAATTCCCGCGGGATATGCGGGATTTTTATTAAGGTGTATTAAATTGAAATAATGCTAACATTTCATGATTTTTTTTTTAATTATTTGAAATTAATATGACCTTTGATACTAGTATATTATAAAAAATAAATTGAAAAGGTAACAAAGTCAGTGATTTAAGAGGACTTTTCGTATCAATCATCTTTGGTACTAGTAATATTATAAGATATTGAAAAGTTTTTTTTTTTAATTTTGAAAAAGTATTTTCACAATTTCTTTATGTAAATTGATAACATATAAAAACAATTTAATTTATAATATTTTTACGGGCACACGTAGTAAATGGCATAAGAACAAAATAGTGAAATATATGTTTTTTTGTATTTCTACACTAATGAAGAGAACTAGCTCTTGAGTTTGGTGTAGGAGTAAAAAGTTATATCATAAAGGGTATGATAATACAGGATTTGCTAATATTAAAAAACATAAAACTGGCTCGAAATGAAGTTACTGCATTTTGTTAATGATGTTACTAGTGTTTTTTTAACCCCTCCAGCGTTATAGGGTCATATATGACCGGGCGTCCAAATTTTATAAAAGTATTTTTTTTATATTATGCGGAAAAACATAATTTTTTTTTACATTAGATAGTGAAATAATACTTATTTCCATATATTTATTCTGAATTCCATTAATAAAATCATTCAAACATTCAAAATGAATAATCATATTTCGCGCCGCTATCGGAACAATCGGTTAAACTTAATAATTAATTTTATTTTTCATTATATGAACGAGATAAAAGTGAAGGTACAGTTTGCTTACAAATTCCCCAAACTTGTTTTCGAAATATCGAGTTCTCTCAAATTTTCTATGAATGAAGTAAAAAATTAAGTGAAAATGTGGTTATCGTTTTTGACAACATTTTTCACTTTAGATAATATTTACTATTTAGAAATAGGAATGTTTATTTAAATGCATACACCGGAAAGATAAGTTTATCTTGTTTCTAAAACAGTATTTGCTTTTACGGAAAATTAATAAAATAAGATTATATAGCGCATTTGAAATACACAGAAAACATTGCAAACTAAGCAAAAGTGTTCAAAGTTCTGAAGGGTATTAAGGAAAAAAAGAAGTAAAGAACTGAAGGGTTAAATTTTTTTTTACTTTTTTAATAATACCTATATTTTTTTAATAATACCTATTCTGTTATTTTTTTTTAATTCTTCGGAAAGACTATTAATATAATTATTGTGCATTTGTTGTGTAAAAAACAGAGGAATTTCGATGTTATATTTATGTCTTAATGATAAATCAAGTTTTAATAGTTTCAATGTATTTTCTTCGAATACTTCTTATATTAAGTCTTTTTTATAGATAACTTTTTAACAATGTTGCTGAAGGGTATGTAGGTTTTTTTTCAAAATTACTTTGATAATTAGTCTTTGTACCATTTTTACAGGGTTTACAATTTTTTCATAAGCACTTCCCTATTCAATAATTCCATACTGAAGTAATGACGGGACTATACTCTTTTTAAATTATCTAACTTTAGAATATTTCTTAATCTGATAAGTAGATATTAATATAATACATTTCCTAATGCGCTTAACAAGTGCACATATGTGTCTGTTCCATTTCATATGTTGGTCTATAATTACGCCGAGGTACTTTATTTCAGTTGTTTGATAGTTCAGTAGTCTTGAGTTTATTTATTGAGAAGGGAATATAAAGAGTTTTTAGCATTAATTGAGAGAAGGTTTGTATCAAACCATTATTTGCATTTCCCTTTACAATATTCCAGTAATATTATCCGCGTAAGAAACAACGCTTCCAATGAGGTTTTATTTAAAATATCGTCAACATACTGAAAAGTAATGGACCTAATGCAGTGCCTTGCGGTATTCCAAAATCACTTGTAAGGAGGCAGACTTAAAGTATTGTTTATTTTTACGACATGTTTTCTTTAAAAGTCTTTTTTTTTTTTATTTTTTTTTTTTATATATATTCAATAATATTGTTATTGGGTTTATAAAAACAGTTTATTTTTAAGTTCTGCTGTGTAATTATTATTACGGTGAGGAGGGATTCAGAGGGCGAAACAGCTGTCACGCGTAATAATAATTACACAGCAGAACTTGTTTAAAAATAAACTGTTTTTATAAACCCAATAACAATATTATTGAATATATAAAAAAATAAAAAAATTAAAAGTTAGTTCTACAAATTAAACTTAATAACAATAAAAAAAAAATTAAAAGTCTTATTATTTATCTTTTAAGGTAACATAATGACATGACTATCCGCATTCATTTGATATTAATGATTTTTGTAATACTTTAAAAATACGTTGAAAACATAACGCAATAAGTATTTTAAGAAGACGTTGATAAAAAAATATGATCGTAAAAAGGTACTGTCTTCAGGGCATTCTGGCGCTTGCATATCACGTGATTCGCAACTCAAAAGCACATACAAATCAAAACAGCATGTTTTTGGTGTAAGTTTTGTTTTTTTTTTCAATCTCGCAAATGCCGCACATGAAAATCCCACAAAACCGCGGGATATAAATAATAAATATTGCTTAAATCCCGCAGGATTGCAAACCTAGCTAGAACTGCCATCTGGCGAATCATTGTCAACTACGAGGGTCACTTGAGGAAAAAACGGTCGGATGAATGAGAGGTGGTGCACGATCGGTTTTGATTTGGATGGTGGGCGACACTGCCCGTGAGCGAAATCATACGTCATTAAATTAATATCTATTATTTATATTCTGTCCAGATTTCGACAGTCTATTTGGCGCAATGCCGCCATTTTTTTACAGGACGTCTTATTGATCGTTCCTTTTCGCCATTTGAATTTTTGCTGTATGTTCGAATGAATGATTGGGTCACTTAGACATTATTTATTTTTTTAGTTTGTTTTTTGAACCGGAATGAAATAAATGTTTTTTTGTGTTAACAAATCAATTCTTAAATCCACACATTACGAACTTACGTATTATGATTTGTAAACCGATGAGAAAGTTGTGCAACATCGATTCAAGACCGTGGCTATCTGACTGAACAGCCTCTAGGCGTAATTTGCAAAATGGGCGTGTGATAGATGAATTTTTCAAGTAATCGAAATATATCACAGACTTATTATTGTTATTCTGACATCTAGTTTGTGGATTGCAAGGGCTCTTAAGACGGGTTGTTTCACAGAATTTATACAATTCATCAAATTTCAAGTTCTTTGAAAGTCCTATTTAAGTTTTGTTGCTATCCAAGTACTGTGAAGCAACCGGCCCGTGATGAAATAATAACAGAACTTGGATAGAAGTTCCACAGAATTATTATCGGGTTTGTTTACATTAAAATTTACTGTATGTTTTTTATATTTTCTTGCAGAATCCATCATTGGTTAAAATCTGGAATTCCAACCTTGATTATTTTATTAATTTAAGATCAAAACTTGTGAAATATATTCGAAAGGCACTAGATCACCTTTTAAAAGCTGGTCTTATCAGTCTGAAATCTACCGGCGTAAGATTTAATCAGCATGTAGGTTACCTGTGGCAGTCCGTGTTCCTGAGATAAAGCTGCTCAGAAAAATAGTATTTTCCCTTCTTTTGTCCGTGACGTTCGTTCAGTCTGTCTTGTAACTGGATTGTAAAACATTACTCATTCAGTTCATTCGTGCTTACCCGGGTAGCAAAAACTTCATTAACCTACTTTATTATTATCATTTAACTATTTGTTTACAATACACCAGGGAACGTAAAATTCTGATAGCTACGGCCAATAACTAGATCATTCAATTTTAAAAATATTTATTTAGAAGTTCGGTTATCTTTTTACACTGACTAGACTGGATATGGTTCTTTCATAGGTTTTACAGAGATCTATCACTCAAACATGTATTTAAAAAAAAACATTGCTGTAATAAGTAGGTAATAATAACTCACAGAGAATATTAATCAAATCGAGCATTATTTTCTATATAATCAATGTTTCTTTTTCTCCGGGGTATGTTGTCCTAACCCAGACCAGACAAGTTTTTTTTACCTCCACCATGAACACTTCTTATACTTTTTTATGGGAGATACGACTTGACACTGAGAATGCCAGGAGTGGATTAGCTTACTTGGTTTCAAAGCATATATAATTAGATAGCACATCCTAACAGCATGTCTTATTAAAACCTATTGATATTATAAAATATAGCAATAAGAGCAGTTTAATGTATTTTTAGCATTCGAATATCCGATCTTTGGGTTCGCAGTGTTCTTCCCACTCAATGTATCAACTCTTTATACAATGTGTACATTATTCTACCTTCATTTGGTATTAAGATATAATGATCAAATAGCTTGTTATATGGTTATGAGTTTTATTTTTATGTCAATATCATATTATTTGAGATGGTGCGTACCCTGCACCAAAAACTTCACGATCCGTGTCAACTTTAAACAATGTTTTTTTTCTTGTTTCTGGTCGGTAAATGGGTTCCAGTAATAGGTCCGACACGACACAGTCTCCGGTGCTAGACCCGGTGTCGACAGATCCCGGTAAGGAATAGTGACTGGTGACCAGTGACCAATGACCATCGGACACCGGCTCTACCAGACCCTCCGTCTGCGGCTGAGGTAGTATTCTTTGTGAGCGGCTCGGCCATATGGCCTTTTCCCATCTTCGTTCCTGTCCGATCCGATCGTTAAGTTAACACAGGTAGTAGATACTAATTATTATTATTACAATGTGATGCCAGCGCCCATTTCTATGTCGGTCATTAGAAGGTGTGAGCTTTTGTCGTATCGACAGGATTTTTATGGATATTTTTTTTCAAAACCTTGGTTTCAACTATAATAATATTTTCTCTTTACCACTCGCTATGAGCTGTTTCTAATCATTATTTTATTTTTTTCCTATATTTTTTCCCAATTTTTACATTAATTACATACAATATTATATAAATCAATACGAATAATGAGAATCCACTGAGGCGCAGCCTGTGGGTGGGTAATATATATAAGTTATTACATTATTGTACCTAGAAATAAACAAACTACGGGCATATAAAACAAAATCAAGATTACATTTTGTCTAAGCGGTTTGTATATTATTAGTGACAGTTTTTTGCAATAAATGGAAAAATAGATATGAAGTACCTGTTATACAGTATTTCCATGGGTATGGGTAGGATATGTTGAAAATAAAAATGCGAATTCCGGTAATGATGTAAAATTCGATTTTTTTCGAAACGGAGGATTTTTTTAATTTTTTTAATGTTTTGATAACGAATAATTATTGGCACAAAAGAAATGATCCAATTTTCCATTAAAGTGTTTATATTCTCATCTGTAAAACTAGAAGTTGTCACCTCATTAGCATAATACAGAAACGATATATTAGTTTTGTGAGATTTGATTTACAGAACGTTCTCAAAGTGCATTAAGGTGTGTCGGTTCCAGTAAGCATGCAGTATGTGAAATAAATCTATAAGGGTAATGAAGGCTTGTCCATTATAGTTATCTCCCCAGTATCTGACAGCTTGAGCATTATCAGACGGCTAGTATATTGCAGCCGCTAACTTTCACGTCTAAATAGGCGCAAAAACTGAGAAGACGGGTCTAATCTGTTCTGGCTAGGTTCCCGCACCGAGCCGCGTGCACTGTGTAGTACTGTGCACTACTGTGCACTACCTCTACCTCGTCAGCTTCGGCCAGTTGTTGATCTGACAGAATATGCATCCTACTTATCGCGCCGCGCCGGTCAACTTGCCCACTTTCTAATATAATTCCAATTATCACTTTTGCACAGGAAGCTGTTAATATTAGCACATATTTAATAGCTCTAAAGACTATCAATTTTGACAACGTAAGACCGTTTTACAAATGGCGGCTCCATTTATTTCCCGCACCTGTTTCGCTCGAGAAATAATGTAATATTGGATAGACATAATAACATTGAAATTATAAAGATTATCATTGAGATTGTATATTATTTTGTAGTTCGGATAAATAAAATGACCGAGGTGCGCTATGGCGTTCCCATTCGAGTCACGAGCGTGATACCTGTCCAATGCTTTTTTGTGCCAAAAACCGTATGGCGTGGTATCTGCACAGCTGCAATACAGTAATGCAGTGTGGGTGTTGCGGATCTTACTCGTGATCTTTACAAATATTATGATTATTCGACTGTTGAAGTAAAGTACTGGAATGCGGGAATTAGAGGCGACGATGTTAATGATCCGTTTTTGATGACATTGTAGTAGTGTAATGAGCAATTGTATGCATAGGGGACGAGTAAATTATCGAAATAATAATCGAAAAGACGCTCGACGCGACGTGACTAGTAACGTGTAATGTAAACATACAATAATATCTATTAATTTAAAGTGCAGTAAAACTACAAAAACACAAATACATTTTGTAACATCCGTAATGCTGCGCACAAACACGAAAAAAATTCCGCGAGCCGAGTCACGAATTGTGGGAAAGGAACGAAGCAACCGCAAACGCCGAAAATATTTTTTTGAATTATGAAGGCAGAATAGGACAACAGATAAAAGAAGATTTAAGGCGATGCACTACGTAGTAATGCTAAATCATGTGTTTTTGGTTTGAAAATTTGGTCGCCTAGAAATGTTTCAGATGCTTAATGCAAATAAATACCGCGAGTATAATACATCTTGGCCTTTGAAATAATCGAGTCTTTTTATAAGCCCAGAAAAAAATATTTATAAGGTCTATGAAAACTGTTTTAAGTTCAAAATTTCCTACTTACGAACCCATTTTCGGTTATGGTTTTATTGTATAGTGTGAAAAATTAAGTTATTTATATAATGATCGGAAAACATTTAAATATTTATGCCTGAACATCCACAAAATAAAATAAAAGGCACTTTTTGGCCATGTTTTTTTCTTGCCTAAATCAAAACAGTTGGATGGTGTTAAGCGGGAATTTAGGCCTTATCGCCATCTACGTAAGGAGTTTTATTGATGGCGGCTCGATTCAAAATATTACACGACGTAGTGCATCGCCTTAATATTTCCACTCAAGAACACCGAGGATAACAAAGTCTCCGAGGGAAACGTCAGATCTCCTCCTGTGGTGTTAATATTTAACTAAATTATAATAAACATTTATATCATATGTAACTCTCAATGTGATCAAACACATTCCGATAGTATAAATGTTTTATGTTGCTCCAGTATCATACTAATAGTTAATCTACCTGGTAATGTTAGACGACCAGCTCGCAAATAGCTCATTAAAGAGTGACATTCGATTGGTTCTTTCCGTTTGACGAATTACCGATGGTAAAGTAATGATAAACCGGTTCCGTAATAATTATTATAGATACAAATACTATTTTAAATCTACGATCAAGCCAGTTATATCTCATGAACATTTGCGTCAATTAGACGGCGTGTTACACGTTTGTCATTTGACAGCCTCGCGCCGGCTCCCAATGCAACGAGTTATCATCAAAGCTCATACATAAAGCTGTTGGAGCAAAATGGCTCGGAGCATTACTTTGCAATCTTAGGTATCTCACTTTAATTATACGATTTTATCACAGCTCTTTCCCTGATAATAGTATAGCATATAAGTACAAACGCTTACCGAACAGAACCCGACTATTTATTGACCCCAAAAATGTAAGCCTACGTCAAATCTACAGAGAAACAAATTAAGTATATACTTCTTATTAACTAACTGCACCCCGCCACGTGTGGCTATGGCACAATCTCTCTGTGCCAATAGAGAAACAATACCGCGTGTTGCTTTTACGTCCAACGGATGGCACTGTTTTAAAAAGCATTTTGTCCAACAGATGGCGCTGTTTAAAAAAAAACATGTTTTTACCTGTCACAGTTGACATCTATACAGGGTGTATCGGCACGTACCCGACAAACTTTGACCAGCTATTCCTTAGCATATTTGGAGTAAAAAATCTTATGTGCACTTTGCTGTCCGGTAACGTTTTTTTTTTTAATAAAAAATTTATTATTCATATTTTCACCACATGTCACCACTGTTTTATCCTTTGTCAAAGTTTGAAAACCCATCTGGCAATATTTTATTCGAATTCCGTTGAATAATGTACGTGTGTACCTATATTGGCGCGCTTTTACAATCACAACGAAATGGCACGGCACCATTCGTCTCATTTTTAACTATTGTTATTTAGTGTGTGCGAAAGAGCGAAGACGCTTTTCGACATACTTGCTTATAACAGCTGTTGAACACGAAAAGCAATGCCAATGACAGTGATGTAGTGTGGAATTTTTTTTGTTTTTTTTTGTTTTACATGTAAAAAAATGCTACCGGACAGCAAAGTGCCCATAACATTTTTTACTCCAAATGTGCTAAGGAATAGCTGGTTAAAGTTTGTCGGGTACGTGCCGATACACCCTGTATAATATAGATATATATATATAAACTCATGCGTATTCGAATCCAACGTTGTGTCAAAATTTCAAAGCAATTGGTGAAGAACTTTCGGAGATTTAAGATTTTGAACAAACGTCATTTACATTTTTATTTATATATAGAAGAAGATAGATTAGGAGATAGAGTTGAACAAGGGCGATGAGGGTTTTGACATGTGACGCCTCCGATTCTATTTTCATTCGCTCTTCGTAATTTCAAAATATTTGTAGTATTTACTTCCCGTAAATGAAATATTCTAGTAAGTGTGATATTTATAATAATTTTTGGAAAGTATCCAATCTCTGGCTGCATTGTTATTCTGCATATTCCATTTATTAAAAGTAATTTTAATTTATACTTTTAGGAATTCAGCACAAGACCGCTATTATTAGATACAGATAAATGGTTCCACAACAAAACTAATCTAACCTAACCTAGTTAATCCGGTTTTTTTAATCAATTTTTATAACTTCATATCACTTTTCAAAATTGTTCTGTTTTGTCACTGCTCTTTTTGTCCAGTTACAACGGATAATACTGACACTATATCACGATCTTATAATTTACCCGTACCGCAGAAAAAAAGGACCGAGTCGCATTTCAAACTTTATTTCTGGCAGTCTAATTTATTTTTAGTAGGCTAAGTAAAAAATATCTCAAACATTTTATTCATTATTCATACTCATAACATAACTGACATATGCCAGAGACTTTTTATTCGAATCTAATTAACAATTTTGTATGCAAAAATTTTCCTCAACCTGTTTAGGTTTTTATCATGTTTAGAAGTGTACAATAAACTATAATGAAGTTAACATTGTCATCATTGTATGTATTATTTTTCTGTTTTCTATAAAGACTTCTGATTTTTTTAAAGTAGAATTCAAGTGGTTTTTGGATTAGACACTCATTGGGTAATTACAACTCTAACGTAAATATATTAAAATATACCAGGCTTGTATTATTATCAATCCAGATTTATATTTTAGCCTAGTCCTCAATTTTGCCAACAATCCTGGATTTGAATGATGATTCGAATAAACCTAGGATGGTTGACGCAGATGTTATGCGAACGCGATAGATAAAAAGCACTAGGTCGTTCGACGCTAAAGTTGATATGTTTCTGATTAATACCTATAATATGTTTTAGCGAAGCTTTTAGTCTCTTTACAGTAAGTTATAGCAGCTTGTTATTGCTAATAATTTTCGGAGAAGAGAACGAATTGAATGATTTTGTATTATTACTCTTGCAAACCATACAAAACGTACAAGCGTTACATGCAGTTTTTTAAAGAAAGGCAAACATGTTACGAGTAACCTGACAATATTTGAAAATTTCCTACTACCACCAAAGTAAGCGCAAAATGTTGCTCTTGTTGTGATTGCCAGCCTAGGAATTGAAGTGTGGTACCCAAACGCGATTTCAACCTAAACCTCCTAGATCACAAGGCCGGGACACTCATTCAAAGCAGCCTCCTAACTTGTATGAGATTCTGAAAAGATTTTCGTTTTAATTTTTTCATTCAATTTATTCATTGAAACATTTAATTTTTTTAGTTAGTTTAAAAAAATAATAAAATATATTTTTTGGGGGTTCCCATACAAGCGAAGAGGCTGATTTCATTCAGTGTCCCGGCCTTGTGATCTGGGAGGTTTTGTTTCAACTCAGCCTCTGACCGGTAGAATGTAGTATTCGTCGCAAATACGAAAATGCCGCCCCCTATCTTTTATTTCGTTCAAACGCACATATACTTTTAATGTTTATCTTTGTAATACATGAACAACGAATCAAAACTGTTTCTCACTTGCCACATTTTATATCGAGTTTGTGAGACAACAGCAAGTCTAGATGCATTGTAACGTCATTGCAAAAAGCTTATTAATTTGCACTTATCTAGTACAAATTTGAATGATTGAATCGGATTAATTTTATGTCGTGGAAAACAAAATCTTTTTTATCGACATTAGTAATTACAAAGTGATTTTAGACTGAGGTGGCGCTGTATTAATCCGGTTATATCAATTAGGTGAATAGCTCGCTGATTGTAATCTCAGTTAAACAAATTGCTCCAAATCTTTTAATCAAAATAATCAAACAATTATTGGATCGATAGATTGTTTGAGGCAATTATTAGATAAATATAGTGGTACTTTAGCAAACCGATCTTTGTACTTTCCATTAGAAATAAAGCGATGAAAATTTATAATTACATGTCAAAAGCTTGTTCTATCAGAGCAATCGTAACGACATCTGTTACAAAAGACAAGCAACAGTTTAACCATTTTGGTCGGGCACAGATGCTAAGCCATGACCCAATGGACAAAACAGGGTTGTCAAAGATTAACTTTTTTTCATCATATTGAAAATAATTTTAACAACTTTTAATTTTTAATTTTAAAAATTTTCTCAATGAAAATAGAATAAGGCTAAAATAATAAAAAAAAGTTAACGGTCGCAACTGGGAATGCAATCCAGATCCTCTAGTCTTACCGGGATTAACACTGCTAACTAAGCTTCTGAGTCCTCCCTCACGACACAAGCAACATTTTTCGCTTACTGTGGTTGTAACAGGAAATTTTCAAATATTTTCAGGTTATTCGTAACCCGGGAAAGTTTGTCTTTCTTTAAAAAAAAGAATAATAATAATACATAACGGGTGTGACTGAGATAACAAGATCTTGATTCTAGATCGTCTTATAGAGCGAGTAAGCGCATCTATAAGACGAACACGGAATAGTGTATGAGAAGACCTATTGATATTAGGTTGTCGTTATTTATTGCATCTCACTATATATGCTTTTTCTCATAAAAAATAACCTCACTAGGACTAAGCCTGTATCGAGGTCAACAATTTACATTTGAGTGAAGCAAACATAGAGTAATCACAAACATTAAGTAATACTACATACAAATACAAAATATTTCAAAAATAAAGAAAAAATGTGTATTAGATGAGTTACCAGATGGGTAATTTGATGGTATATTGAAACAATATTTTAACCATAGCTAATCATTATTCCCAAGATGAAACAAGGTAGATAATAAAGACAGCTAGGGTGACATTCAGTTTTTAGCAAATGCGACTTATATAAAATCTTCTTATTTAAGAGAGGACCAGGATGAAAAAATATTAAGACAATCGTCTGTCTATACAAACATCTAAAATAACTAAGGAATTGGTAGACTTAATATGATTTGGAAGAATATTAAACATAATATACTTATTGTACGTGTTGCTACGTTCGCTATATCACTTTCTATAATGGCGCTGAAAATCTTCGGGAAACAATCGAAATAATTGGATTTTTTTTAAATAATAATAAAATAAATTGTGTGTATTTGCGAATGAAATCTTATTTCTTGGCATTCTCTAGTGTCTGTCGAGTAATGAAAACATTTTCTCGCCACACACGAGTGCATTTTAGCACTTTTTAATGCAATTTACATAGACCTAGCATGCGATGCGTGGCAATTTAGTATTAAAACTTCGAATCAAAAGCACTACAATTGTCTTGCTTTTTCAAATTCAAATTTAAAAACATATTGTACAAGGATACTGAAAGTACAAAGGATATATCTTATATGTACCTATATCCTATTTCTTACAGCTGACTTTGGCTTGCCACTTTGAGATTTCTACAGCGCTTCTACCATAGACATATTATGTCTGTGGCTTCTACATATATTGTAACGTCATTGACTTCTTGGCGTTTGTTATTTTCTTTAAAATGATATCTTAAAATATTCAGCAAATAAAGTAATACTATTGATTATAGGCATCGTAAAAATTGTGATCACGATGGTACTTTCGCTTTCCCTGTATTGTCGCATTATGTCGTAAATAACAGAGCACTTTTTTTAAAAGCCAGGCAGTAACGATTTTCGCAAAACAAATTCATCGCACTGCGGGAGATTCGACCTGATTTGTCTCAAATACAATGTCACTCTATCCAATCAAATGAATTAAATAAATCCAAAATATGGTATTATTCTGAAAACCCACAATATTATGTATAGCTGACCTTACGCTCGCGTCACTGTCAATCGCCGATGTTAAAAAAAATCGTCTGGCAACATTTCACAGCAGCTCATTTGAAGCTTGAAGTTATGCCATTACGATTTAAGTTAGTATTTCACCAAGTCCATAGGCGACCAATCGCGATCGATGTATGCGACTGAAAGCGCCGCGGCGGTGGCTGCAGTTGGCACGCCATATGGCGCCTGTGACCACCATCCTTAATTAATTGAACATCCACATTTCGGTTGTGGTTCGCTTTTGAGAATTTTTCGGATACAAAGGGATGACTATGACTAATATAAGTATCCTTATTAGATCCTGGAAAGGAATATTGCTGCAAGAAGAGCTTAAAACACAAGCATGTAAAGTGGATGGATGACATTAAGGAGTAAACCAGAATTCAAATATAGAGGTGCTAAAGAAATCCGCAGTTTGCTGGGCGAACAACATTAACACTTAGTCGGCGCCTGATTTTAGTTATAGTTTTTTTTTACCAAAGCCAAGGAAATAATAATAATTATCTTCGAGATTCACCAACAAGTTATGTTGGTTTACTTAACTAGCATATTATTGCTGACACTATTAGATAAATAAGGTATCTGCTCTGTTTGATTATTAAACTACATTTACAAATAAATTTTCAACCCATCACAATATTGCAATTCGATGCATTACATGACATTGCAATGGTGACAGACTGTATGCATATATGCATCATATTATGTGTTCCTGCGCACCGGTTCACACACCTTGCTAGATAAAGGAGGACTACTAAATTGAGGTTTCCAGAACTTCCATGACGAATGGTCTGTGCAGCTGCGTCCATCTTCCACCTGTAATTTTAATTGCCTGACGTATTTACATACTGGAGGATAAACTGGAGTCACTACTCGCCGCTTATGGGCAATGCCAGTCTTTAAATTAACTCACTCCGAGTTCCTCCATGCGCAAGCGGGTTGGCCGATTCGGCTGGCACGATGACTTTTATTTTTGTGCAAGACAAAGAATGTTACCCAGGTCGACTTTTAGAAAGCTGGCACTGTGTTCTTTTTTTCTTTCTTCGTATAAAGAACTCTACTCCTAATACGATTGCATCACGCGGAGCTACTTTCCTCATATCTCCCGAGATGATCTGATTGTGTAAAGCTTGTTATTTTTCTTCATTTTAGCAGCGTTGATGTCTCTTTTGTCTCTTTGACTTTAAGTCATTTCAATCAGCTGTTATATTATTTGTTTTATGTCTTACTAAGTCGTCTTGCTTAAAAAACAAGATAAAACAATAAGATAAATTGTTCCCGTCTGTATGATGCCTATACCACAAACTCGTTTATTCATAACCATACAAAGAAAATGAAATCTACATAATGATGCAAAAAATGCATCTCTGCATAAAAAACTGACGATTAACTAGATATTGATCTTTGATATTTGACTATTGTGTAGAATTAGTTAATGGCATTCACCTTTCGCTTAAGTACCTACTCGCTGAATCGTGTTCAGACGATCGATTCCTACTTGAAGCGAACAACCCCTTACAGCTTGTAGCCCGCACAGCGCAGTCACACAAGCCTTGATGCGATTACTCCCGGCTTTGAGGAAACTTCTTCCCGTTGCACACAAACGGAAGGGGTGACTCTGCACGTCATTAATTCCGCCCCACTGGAGCTTTGTTTTTCCAACGGCATTTCAACGAGCACTGTCGCTTGTGAATGCATTAGGGGGTTTATTCGGTGCAGGAAACTTGTCTCCCGTTTCAAATGTGAATTGTAGAGCGCTATTAGTGTTGGTGTTTTGTTTTCATTTCAATTGTTAAATATCACTCGACCGGCAGGAATCTGCTAACAATGTATGTATAACTGTACAACATGAACGTTTTTCTCATTATGCACGCTCGTGAATTCATTGAAATATAACTATATTTACATAGCGTTCTTATTTTTTTGTCGGCCTATGTACTGAGAAATTAATGTTTATGAGAGTTTCGGTACCTGCATATTTCGAACTCTGTAAACTTACCGTATCTACTCTAATATTGGCATGCATGCGCATTATTACAAAACACCTGAAATTATGAATGCTTTTCAAAATAACTTATTAGTATACAAGATCAGTCCCTACCCGATTATTTTAAAGAATTTGATTCAAAGCATTCCTCGATCACAACACCAACAAATTTATTATATTATTTGCCTACCTGTGAAGACTTTTTTCCCTATAGTTAAACCATGGATTAAAATTATTTTCAGCAGAGTTTCTTCGCTCGTATTTCTTCTACACTTACCTACACGTATACGAGTGGGTTAAAAATAAAATTCTTTTTTCTTTTCGATTAATGTTGAGTGCTTGCCTTTTTAGCGTGCCATGTTCAAATGAACGAAATAAATTAGTTTTGTTAGTTTCAAGAACCCAACCCTTTCAAACTCATTGTTTCTCAAGAACTCTAAAATGAAGCAATCTTTCAATCATTGTGTTGATTCACCCTTTATACAGTTGCACATTTGGGGTTGCTTTAGGAACACCTGGTTTGATACTAAAATAAATAAGGCTATTGATTTTTCATTCTTAATATACGTAACTACTCCTGTAAAATATGCAGATACTACACGTGTTCTGAATGTTGTGTTGTTTACCAAAGATTGACCTTGCTATCAATCAAACAAAATAACGAACCAATAAAATATACAGCTTACCAATTAAATAATTAGAATATCGTATTATCTATTGCGATTCATTTACTGAAATTTTTTATTTAGCTATATATTTTTTCAATTCATATCTAATGTATGTATATCTGCGAGTATTCTAAAACTACAATAATACAATTCTATCACCTACGTACAATTTGGACTTCAAAACATTAAGGTATAACCCACGAAAAACTGCAAGACTCTTAGCTTTATCGAATACGGTTATGTTATAAATATATTCCGAATGATCAGGATCATTATAGATGTTTGTTTCTTTTGAACTTTTCATTAAATAAATAGTTTAACTGTTCCCTCCACAATGGGCGTGTATATAATATATTATTTAGGCTGTAAAGCTGTGCACTGTTCAGCCATAGTACAATAAAATATTCATGAATAAGTTATGTTTTTTTCGGTATGATTTACTCGCCCCTAAATTTAATTTTTCCTGATTTTAAAATGTTTAATTCACGATGTCTGAGATGATGTTTTCCATTAGTATATCTGCGCGCTAGGCTGTAGTGGCTGTGGTGGCCTCTCGGTGTAGGAATCTGTTGGTCGATGTCGCTCCGTTTAGACTTGACGTATCAATCTGTTTAGTATCAGCTCCGGCAGCATCGCTCCCACACGCGGCCACAATGCTCTCATTGCTTTCTAAACACGTAAACATTGTTTACATTTACAGGCAAATTACACTTAAAATCTCAACAGATAACTGGATTGTTTCGTTAACAAGCTTTCCTTTTCATTAGCAACTTGACTCTTATCGTTCTTTAAACATCAGCATTGATTTTTCTCTTGTTATTATTATTAAATACTGATTAATTGCGTGAGAAAATAGTATATAATTACGTTGCCAATTATCTTATCTCAGTGTTTTGCATATCTATGAACCGTTACGTTGTTTTTTTTTATTACTGTTCGATTGTTTTTCTTTTCAGTATTACACAGATTCATAGAATTTTACTTTCTGTGGTTGAGTTTGATCAGAAATCTAATGGTTGTTTTCTTTGTTTCAGGTAAATTTCTTCCCATTCGCTGGCTTCGCCGAAAAGGTTTTAATATTACTTATTTATGTTCGTTTAAATCTCTTTTCTTCGTGTCGTTTAAACGATCCACAAAGAATTTCGTTAATTTTACCTATTATTTTTTTGTTATTATTTTAAAAATAGATGTAAGTAGATGATGTATAATAATTTCACCCATTTTTTTTGTTTTACGGTTGACATTAACACATTTGATAACATTGCAATGTTTAATAACTGATCATCTCTACGACTCGTTCTTGTTTTCAACAGCTCGACTGTGGCTCACATTTCCCTAAAAAAACACATCAGCATCCCCAAAGATGACACAAAAAATAAATATAAAAGATTTTGCAAAGTAGCAATCACATTTTATGTCATTCATTTCATCAATTTTGACTCGTCAAAAAACTAGAACCGTTTATTGTTCCTGGAATTTGTATGTCAGTGTAAGAATGTTCAGCTCACAATGTCGTATCCATCGATGAATATAATATATATTTTCATTTTAGCTGTCGTATTATTATTTTTTTTAATATTAATTAGTCCAAATGTTAAAAAAAGAAAGAAAAAAAGGTGCTGAAACTCAGACGAAACCATGTAGTAACTAGGTAGGTACTTAAATTATAAATTCAAAACTTTGGCATATTTTGTCTATCGCGTAATCAAGTGTACTCATAAATCTTCGCAATATAAACGTGCAGTCAGATAATATCAGGCATTGATCGAAAGGAAAATAATAATATTACTCACAGATCACTTTCCCCATTTTATGAATATTTTAGTTTACTTTGAGATGCGCGTTTTGGCCCCTCGCCAGCCGCCGTTACGGCTCGCATCTCAGAAGCCCAATAACCGCCATTTTTTCTGCGCTCTTATTCCGCCTTTTATTTTGTATTCCCGGTCGCTGATTATTCTTAATTGATTACTCAATCCTGCCGCAGCCGCAGCCCTTAGATTATACAACTGGAGAATCCATCACAACTCTGACGTCCGTAGCTAGAAATATCCCAGGAATAAGTTTATCTTCTTCTCTTCATAATTTTTTGTATTTATTTTAATTATATTCACTGCCCAAACAGCATGCAATGTCATCTGCAATAGGAGTTGTTTGCATTGTGTGCTTCTCTCCTTACATCGCCTTTCTTATCGATGAGCCTTTTGGCGATATACAGAAACGTCCCTCGAGCGTCTCCTGTTTTCCGATTCTGGGCACTGACCCATCCAAAACAATTACCTATCTTTCGTTCGAATGCCCAAAACATCTGCCGGTGACCTGCTTACTATATTTCCAATTGGCATCGCTGTTCGCATAGTTAGGATTCCTACCCGAGTGTCTAAAAACAATGTTTATCACATTTCATAATCGTCATTGAATTTCCTTTTCCCTGTTTTTTTATTCGTTATCTCATTGATATTTAACGATGTAGTTGTGCTAAAAGTGTCCGTGTCAGATTTTGACGTTTTGAGTACGTATTAAAACAATCTTAAGTATGTTTTTTAATTGCTTGATTTGTCTATTTCAGACGCAGTAATTTTAATAATATAAGCATATAATATATTATTTTTTATGTAAAAAATTTTACAAAGATCATGTACATTAATTGAGAAACAATCACCTTTCGGAAACGGTAATCTTACTATAAACTAAACATGTTATTCATTATTTTTTTATTAAATTGCATCTAAAATACTACGAGTTCTCCAATTTGAATTAAAAAAATGTAAGGCAGTCAGTATCGGTGAAAAATGTGCAAACATGGGTGCAATTTCATTATAATTTTTCTACCCCTAGTGAAGATTCTAAGTTCTTCTGTCATTGCCATGACCAAGTATCTGGTGCCTGGTGCCTGTTTTGTTAGCCTCCACGGACTTGGCACGTGGATTTTACGAGAGCCGAATTAATAAATGAATTTTATCCCACTGTGATGACGTCGGTTGCCGTCTATTTCTGCTGAGTTGAGTCGGTGAGGAATTGGGTGCCCCTGTCGACAATGGCGAATAATTTCAACCTGGAAAATAACAGAATATTTCATCAAACTAGGCCGTTCTACGATATTTTTACTAAGTGGGATTAAATAAAAGAATTAAAGTTGTGTAGTTTTCGTTTCATGAATGCTTCAAAGTGACCTGATTTGAACATTTTGTGGGTCCGTTCATGTCCCATATCCCTTCAGAAAATAAAATGCCCCTCTTTTGTGGAACATACTTGCGACTTGCCATATTAATAATTCTAAGAGACGTTGATAATATATAGCCAGTAGAAAATCTCGCATCACATTATTAAAATAATAATAGCGACTGAGTTGCAGATAACTTCTCGTCCTCTATCTTGTGCCAACATCCTTAAGCTGACTTGTCCCGCCCGAACATGATCGCTGAAAGAATACATTTGGAATACAGGTGTGTCTGTCTGAAAAATGTGAAACGTCGATTTGCGTAATACGGTTTGGCTTTTCTAAGATCTTAATAATAAACACAAAATGTCGCCTGTCCAAATAATATAAGTCGCAAAGTTAATCATATTAAGTTTGGACACGGTGCAAATCGCAAAATGGGACTATTAATCACGAGGACATCACTCGGATGACTGAAATCAATAATCAGTCCGGTTTATTACTATCCCCCTTCCGTACTGAAGCTCCCAGCACGCTTGGCGCTTGCCAGGCGAAGCTCGGAGATACAGTCGACGACGTAGATTAGAGGTTCCCAAACTTTTTGGGCCCATTGCCCACTTTTCAAGTATATTTTTCTTCATCGCCCCCTCCCCCCCAAATTTCACTAAGCCCAAGGATAAATTAATTAATTTAGTGGATTCTTACCGTTTGGAAAGTCATATTTAAAGAAACAAATTGAAACGAAATCTTTTTGAATTTTATGAATCGGAAACTTTTAAATGCGTGAAACGTAGATATAAAAAAGCACTGAATTATCTAGGGCGATATTGTCCAGGTTGAGAAAGAATGACGTAGATACAGGGAAATTCGTGTTTAGTAAAATCCTTTATCTAGTCTACCTTATCTTCCGTAGTCTACTAGGTATTTTTATTATTTTATTTTAATCGCACGCTTTTTGATTCCTTGTGTCTAAATATTCTTTATTTATTAAAACAATCCCTTTTAGATTTTTAATCAACACGTCAACTTTTTTGTTTTTTGTATAGGTTACAGATTTATTTACCCTTTCCGGACGAATCCCGCGCACTGTCGGCAAGCATATTTAATCAGAATGTTCGTAACCCCGCGCACTGCGCTGAACAGTGTCCAGCCTGTCTGAATACATTTTCTGAAAAATCGGTAGTAAACTCTCCCTTAATTATGATTGTACCAGGTATGCAAAATCCTCGAAAATGCAAACTACCCTATTTGAATGAGCCGTTTATTCGAAATTTCATATTATCCCAACAGAGTTATTATCCCGTCTGTACTTTGCGTTCGACCCGGTATGTTTATCTACCTGCACATCTTGCATAAATCTGGAGACAAATATTATTATCTTCTTTTATTTAAATGAATAGTCATATTGTTATATGTATGATCACAATGTTGTCATAAATGTCTGTGCTACATGAGTTTGTTTATCGGTATTTGAAGAAATAAATAATGCCTCGATTTTCTACAACATATGAACATGAAGACAGTAACAGTGAAGATATTTAATAATGTAAAGTTCACTAATGTCGGGTCGTGGTTCTACATGATTGTAGAAGTAAAAAATATAAATAAACTAGATAAAAAGAGATAAATAGACATTAGTGGAAGATACTCTCAGTATCGCCCTGGTGTGAAGCCACCATTCAGAATTGAAACGTTGCTTGAAATGGCTTTGGCCGTGTTTGGTGACCAGATCTTAATAGCCAGGTACTTGCCCACCATCCTCTTCCCCATCTCCTTCCCCCTCCATTGTGTGACCAAGTTGTTGCAACAAACCCCTCAATTAACTGATGAATATTCTTTCCAAGAAGAGTTCCATGCAGTTTTGTTGTTTTCCAAGAATAACTTTTCCACTCGCTTCCTGCATTGTGGGATGTTATGTATTGACCATATAAATAGCGCTTCCAGCTTGCGATTTCCTCCCTCGCGTATTATTAGACGATCAAAGCGAGTGTGTTTGACGTAAGTTTCCCAGGTAGCGTTTCCTCTTCAGCTCTCAGCTCTCCGGCTATTCAGTTACTGTTTCCCTTGGGACTGTGGCTCGCTTTGTCTTACTTGTTACCCGTTAAGCTAACGATAGTTTTCATCTCACGTTTTCCTGTTAGAGTTATTCTCGCTAACGTCCGCTGTGCTTTCCTATCTTGTTAACGAAGCTCGGAAAACTCATTTACCAGTATTAATATTTTTCGCTTTGCGCTAGAAACTGGATATCTCATTCAATTAACTAAAAATATCTCGTGCGATCAAATTTGACGGAAAATCGCGATGAACGGTTGTTAAAATATTCACTTATGTATAAAACTTGATATTATGTATTATTATTACTGAATTCCTATATTAGAATTTGGTCGTTCCTTCTGGTTAATTAATAGTTTAATTATTGTTACTGAACATGAACATGAGATACGTGTCGAGTGTTTTGTTCACGTAGTAAAAGTAAATAATATGAAAGCAAACAAACATCTAAATCCCATCGCCTTTCCTCTGCCAGATCGTGCTGTGCGCAAGGAATGGTGTACGTTTCTCATAAATAAACTATTTACGGTTCACGCATGCCCGTGAAAGCTTGTTCCCTCCGCAGTCCGCACTGAAAAACAGTATGAAAATCTCGCACCTTTCGTGCACAATATTCCCCTGGTCCCGCTTCGCCTAATCACGATTGGTGGCCAGCTTTATACTAGTATAGCCAGCAGCATGTAGCATGCACTATGCACCGGGCATGCCTTGAGAGATGCCGACATCGGCTCGGCCTCGATGCTGTCATGTTGTACGACGGTTATATAGCTCAATGAATGAAGGGGTCTTGCAAGAAATGCAAGCGATCCCAGATCAGATGCACACTTCGGACAGTTACACGAATTGTGAGCAAAAACAGGAGATTGTTGCACACGCGCCACTCTTTCCACTTAAGCTTTTTTTCTTCAAACAACCTTTTGCATTATATCTACTTGTATTACTGAGAGATAAATAACGCATTGTACACTGAACAACGTATGTTTATCGTCGCCGGCTCGCTTCTCTCTATTAGGTGGGCAGGAAACACTTTGTTTTAATTTGTTTTATTGGTCGTATATCTGAGCTTAATCCCGATAACCCGCGAATAATAACGTTTTGGTTTCCGTGTGTTTTCAGACAATGTACTTCCTCTATCGTCACAATGGGCGCAGACGAGAACCCCTTTCAGAGAGTTCCGCCACGAAGGAAAGTTTAGTCGCCGTAAGTTTGCTCGCTGATTTGAATTCCGATATATTCCGGTAGCGCCGATCGCATTACTTAACGCCGTAATACGCTCGACTTAGGCTTTATCAATGATACTTTACGAGTTCACTGGATTCAGTACATGGCTCGCGTGGCGGAACTGAGTATCCTTACACGCATTGAGAATATACCACTTGGCTTGGTGTGTCCACAGCATTCCACCCGCTGAGGAGCGACTGGCATTCGTTTCACTTGAAGCTATTTCGGTTGTTAATTTACGTCTACACTGCAATTTATCAAGCTTTATGTACTAGCAGTTTAAAACATCTGCAATATGGAAGATGTCGGGTAAGAACTACCTTTTGGTGTTTTATGAACGATTTTACACATTTTTATTTGACGCGGGTCGATAAGTGCTGTATCTGCTAGCAATGTATGTTTGTACAATTGCCTGACTAATTATTGTGAATATTTCCCCGCCATTCCGTTTGATCAATTCAAATAAAAGATTCGCCAATAATTAGAATAAATTTGACGATAAAACGAAGTGATGGCGATCGATTTATGTATTCTGTACACGATTATATTGGTTTTGGAACGAAGAAGCGCAGAGGCCCCGATGGCATACAGCCGGGAAATCGCGTCACCATAACGAGATGCCCCGACATTGCTATGGGAGGGTATTATTAAAGCCGGTAGACGATTTATGCGATAGCGTAATGAATCGAGCCCCCGGCCTACAGGCGTACAGGCGCGCCCTTCATATGGCCTTTTACTTTTGAATTACGGCTCATTCTCCCGCGAATTGTGTTTTATTGGGTATTCATTTCATCGACATTAGACCGTATCGCGGGTCGTTGTGTTGCTCCACTAGTTGGTAGTTGTGGCAAAAGCATGTTACTCCTCATTTGCTTATCTTGTTTTACTTACCTACGCAGTTGTATTTGTGTTCGCTTGCAACTCCTGAATATCTGTTGCTCCACTGGTTCTTGTGAAAGCTTGTAACATTGTATTTGTTGTTCCTTCACTTTTTGTTGTAGTCTAGCAACTACTGGCTTTCCTTTAATCCCTGTTACAACCTGAAATTCTTTAAAAAGTTGTCCTTGTATTATAATATTATATCCTTCCTTACTTACCCTGTCTTACCCTGACTTACCCTGTCGCCATCATTCAGTGTGTCTTGAAATTCTGCGGTTTTTATTGCCTGCAAAACCCCCCTTATTATTTTTTTATCACACAAAAGCTTGTAATAGATTATTATCAACTTCTCTTGTGTGTACAAACATTCAATCAGCTAAATTAAAAAAAAAATGCTTCCTTAATATTATGGCATTTCGACGATTCATAATTATTTGTCTTGTGCTTAGGATTTTCTCGGCTTTAGACCGTATCTCTATAAATTCCTTGGCTCCGGCGGTGATTGCGAAAGCTCGCATTCATCGCTCCGCAGATAAGACAATAATATTATTCATTAATCTCGAATTTTCCGTTTCCCACGTCTCGTTGGCGCTGATGAACGTTGTGCAAACTGGGAAGATGCGCGTCTTGTGCGAATTAATCGTGTTATATTTCAAAGGAATAAATTACACTATCTTTGGAATGATTGAAAGTATGGGAAGCATATCAATATGCCCGATAGGTGATGAAAATGATGAGTAAAGTTGTTCGATTATCTTAGGTTCTAATGCTTTTTGGAAAACAGCTCACAGTCGTCAATTCGTGAAGATCTTTTGTAAAAACCCTTGTATTTGCAACAAGTGCTGATTTTTCTTTACGTTATTATAAATTCAAAAAATATTATTGTTTTTTCGAGATAAAACTGATAACATAGGCACGAGTTCCAAATGGTATAGTATTTTATTTATTTTTTGACTGATTTTCATTGTGTTTTGAATTACCTAGGTAAATGAACCTTGTAAAATCTCGTGAAATATAAAAAGAGATTTGACGATAGTTTTTTCCATATCGTATTCCACAATAGTGATAGAATATTCTAAGCAGTATACGAATCCATTTAAGTTAGTACGGTATTTTTTTATCCTACTTGTTATCTCCCGTCAATTTTACCTTTATCTTAAATCTGCACTCGCAGATAATAATATATATTTTATGTGAGTGTTCGTATATTATCTTACGTACGTTACGAAACAAGCCGACTGATAAAACAATTATAAGTGTTTTCAACCATAAAACATGAACAAAGAATCATAGACAATCTGAAGAGAAAATCTCAAACGGGTTGTAATAATTATTATTTTCTGTACTGTAGCCCCCGGAGGAATATACGCAATGGCGGCCGGGTTTATTGTTTAATAATACCGGAATCTAATTGGTGCGACTCATTTGGTTTATATGGGTAATGCAATTATCAAAATTTAAATATTGTTGTTTTTTATGTTACGAAGTAGCCACGTTCGTACGTAGTTGTGTAACCTTTAGTAGTGGAAATCTTTTATTTCTCCATTGTTTACTTTTGGCATTTTATGTAATACAAATGAATTGTATGAATACTATTTTACTACCTGTCTTCACTGGTGACGTAGATTCTCGCATATTAATTTAATTTTCACTTATTTTTTCTGAAACAACCATACGAAAATGTTGCTTGTGAGATAGAAAAAATACCATTTTTTTCATTATTTTTCAAATATTGGCTGTCAAAAACATTGTTTTTAACAATTATCATTCTAGAGCTCCGTATCAAATGATGGAATGACGTGACGCTGCGAACTGAAAATAGTTGCGTTTACTTAAAATTACCGAAAAGCTGTGTGCATTTATTGACGGCATTAACCGTTCCATAGCTTTTGCTGCTTCACAACAAGTTTTTCTGCTTTATTGTCAAGATTATGTATGGGAATGAAAGTTTTTAAGTTGATTTTCAAGTTCTGTGAAGGTTCTATTAAAGTTATTTTATTTTATCATTATTGGCCAGTTGTTTAAAAAACTGATGAAATGATGAAAGAACTTGAATGGAACCTTCACAGAACTTGAAAATCAACTCTGAAATTTGATAAATTGTTCAAATTCTGTGAAACAACCCGTCCTCAATGAAATCATTTTTTTTAACTTGCGTTGTATATACTAAATTAAAATGAACTATCAATCATAATCGTGAAAAAAATTAAAGCAGAAATTTTTAGTAGCTAGGCTACTGAACTTAATTAATTTACGATACGTTCAAAATGTTGGCCCAGTAAACACTGAATGTAAAATGTAATTACGTTACGTATTAATGAGTGCACAGACTATCGCATTGTAAAGGTAATGCCTTCTTTGGTGATGATGAGATAAGCAAAATGCCTTTATTGTTGATGAGATAAGAAAACCCATCACGTTTGACCTTATTTTAGTCTACCTACCTTGTGCAAAATTAGGCATTGAATTTAAATTGTGGTGGTAACTGCGGATTAAGATGTTGGCAACACCTTTATTTGTGAAATGCGTGATTGTTAAAAAAATATTTAAAAGATGTATGGCCTCGTGCTGAGTAGGTAGGTACGTTGATACATTTAGGTACCTGTGCAATATATTTAAGCAGTTTTTTTTTTAATTTGCCCTTTATTCATAGCACGATTTTTTATCAATGCTGTTTTTTTTTTACTTACGAGCAGCCATTAGTCATGTTATCCAAGTGTCAAATCTGAAAATGCAGTCGTCCTCGTAAACATGACCAAAACATGTTGGCCGCTATTCTGTCTGCACGCGTTCTGATTATGCCCGGACTGAATACGCTAACCTTCGGCTTGAACGTTTATTTATGTATATATTTATACATATATATCTATACTTTTATATAGTTAGATATACTCTTGTTATCTTGCTACACTAAAAGTCCATTGGTCCATTGTATTCAGTTAATTCATTTTCAGTGTAAAAATACAAGACTTAAGTAGCTTTCCTTCATAATAAAACAAAAGACATTACATTGCATAAAACCTTGCTATACTGCTTATTTCACCTTAGATCCCGTTGTTTTTGTTTTGTCATTCATTCTGTGGTAAGGTACGTTACTAAAATCTATGGTTATTTGGTCAAAATTGTTTTTATTTCCGTTATACCATTTAACATCTTAGTTTTTTTTAAATATTATGAATTACAGTCGGTAGTACAGGTAGACATGCTGAACTTTTCACTCGTGAGCGTCGCCAATACACAAAATTTGGATTTAAAAAAAATGTATAGATTAAAAATTTAATACCTCTTTTATCCCCGTGCAAAGTCAAGTGTGTACTTATACCAAGCTGTAAATCTCGATCAAACTGAATATTCATTCTGGAGAGGGGTTGGTCGCGGTTATTTACAAGTTGCCTTTAATTCGCCTTGGTAAGTTTTTTTATTTTTATATATTATAACCACACAGGAAGCCCTGAAGAAAATAATTTCCCTCAGGGCCTATGTCATCTTTGGGGATGCTGTGTGGAGGGTTTTTTTGTGGAGAGGAAGGAGTGAACATGGGTCTTGAAGAGTCCTATGTTGTAGGAGGGAGGAAACACAGAGGCCGGCAGTTCGTTCCACAGCCGAGCTGTTGAACTCAAGAACGAATCGTAGAAGCGACCCGTTCTCATGTGACAAATGTCAACCGTGTACAAATGTTGGGCGCGCGTTTGGCGTGTATCCCGACTACGCACCGGTGCGGAAGGGATCAATGACGCTAGTTCCTCAGAGCATCTTCCATTGTAATACCGATAGAATAAGGACAGCATACCTACCCGACGCCTGTGCTCTAAAGATTGCAGTCCGTTTGTTAAGATTGGGGAATCTATCAAACGGACCGCCCGTTTTTGCACAGAGTCAAGGGTTTTTTTCAGGTATTTAGGGGCTCCGGACCAGAGATGGCTGCCAAATTCGACAGTAGGGCGCACTTGTGATTTGTACAGGGTCAGCAGTTGTGTACTATTAAAGTATCTGCGGGCCCTGTACAGTACGCCCAGCTTCTGAGAGGCCAGCTTTACTCTGGCTTCGATGGAACCCCCATACCTGAGCTGGTCACTTATAGTCACACCAAGCATATCAATGGAAGGCCTGTTCGGAAGATTGCTTCCGTTGAAGGAGACTAGATTAGATTATCATTTAGATCCCTTTTAGACGTAATCAGACAGGATTGGGTCTTTGAAACATTAAATTCGACGAGATTATTTTTACCCCAGGAGGAAATACTCTCGAGATAACCGTCCATTCTCTGCTTCAAAGCCCTCCGAGCCGTTGGAGTTTGTGTGCCCTTTGGGGGCTTGTCAAACAAAAAGCTATCATGAACTGTACTGTCATCCGCGTAACAATGAATCGGTGCACATGTCAAAAGGTCATTGATGTGCAACAAAAACAAAGTCGGAGACAGAACCGATCCCTGTGGGTCGCCAGCATTTATAGAGTGTGAGGATGAGGTGAAACCGTCAGCAACTGCCTGAATCGACCTATCCCTTAAAAAGTCAGCAATCCACGTACACAGGGATGCGGGAAGTCCGTAAGAAGGCAATTTGTTGACAAGTCCTCGGTGCCAGACCCGGTCAAAGGCCTTGGATATGTCTAGTGCGACCGTTTGGGTCTCACCGTGACGTTCCAGGCACCGCCCCCAAACATGCGACACATACGCGAGAAGATCACCGCACGAGCGGTTCCGCCGGAATCCGTATTGACGGTCGTTGATAATTTTGTTCTTCTCGAAGTATGTGAGCAGTTTGTCGTTGATCACACGTTCCATCAGTGGCTTGGTTGTATTTTATGGTACTCGTACAAAGGGTCTACCATTATCACTTTTATTTCCATGTCTAGCTATCCTCACCCTCCACAGAAGAGAGCTGATCATCCCATAATCAACCACCTTGTAGCTTGTAGCTTATAGCACCTTCCTACCACCTGAGCAGAGGTTGTGCTCGTACTGCCTGAGCCTATAAACCCCAAATACGATTCCAGGCCATAAAATATAAAAAATAGGGAAACGGAAAACATTTCGTATACATAATTAATATTTGGATTAAAGAACAAGAAAACTGTATTGCACAAATTTCATATCTTAAAAAGTATAAAACTTGCAGACATACACAATATACACATATGCACAACATTCCTAAGTTTTCATTACCGCCTTTATTATTTAATGTATTTATTGTGTTACATACAATTGTAAAATAGGGGCCTCAGCACCGGATAGCACCCAGTGAGTATAAATAATGTTTTAAAATAACTTCATTATACCAATAAACAAAATTCCTTCGTGAGATTTCGCACCCATATGAATCCCATTTTGCCTGAAATATATATGTACCTACCTGGTTACTTTAATTTATAATCGAACTTTTTTCCTTTGTTAATTTTTATCAGTTTATTGAATTATTCGTGCGTTCATATTATTTACTGTTGTTAAATATTCTATTTCTTTGAAAAATTGTGGTCAATATTTGAGCTGTCACCGAACTGTGTGTTAAATGTTAACTGGGTTAACTGATCGTGTTACATTAAGCAAAAGGACGGAACGCAAACATACAAATCACGAAAAATAATGATAATTTGTTCAAACCGAATTACCTCAACCCAATGTCTCCGCCATGTGCCATTTTCCAAAAACATCGCGCCAATCGACAACTAATAGTTTTCCGATATCTGAAACTGGGTCAAATGATATAATGAGTGCTACGTAGCGTAACGAAAATTTCCCGATTTTCTTCGCGCCGAAATTCGACCACGGCGAGGCACCAAGTTGAAAAGCTGGTGCGTGCCGCGGCGAGTGAGTCCGCTTGAGGGACTCGCTGCTGGCCGCCGGTCGCCGGTGTCAGGCCGCCCTCGCCCACTGTTCAGTCGGTCTTCGGCCGCCGCCAGATAATCTAGCTTCGCGCAAACAGCGATAGCGCCACTCGTAGCAAGGCTCTCGGTGACAATTCCCAATCACCCATGCACGCGATTTATCGCCGATACTATTTTTTCACGATTTTCCGCAGCGGCAATTCGGGAGTGTATTCGAATGATCTTTAATAAAAATTGAATCATGTTCATAGTGTGACGTTTCTTGTTGTGTTTACGAACAATTTGTGATTTACAAGGTGGGCAATTACGGCATGGTCGTGACATCTCCGGTATTTTTTGCGTAGCCGTCACTCGCGTAATTTGGCGGTCGGGTTTGTAATATCTTTAAATTGGTTTTAGTTTTTTTATTATTATCTCGGTTTGTGTAACCGTGTATCAGTTACGTTTCATTTGCCCTAATTTATATTATTTAATAAAAAATACGTCGTAAAAATTTATCACCATTGCGGTATTAGGAATGTTTTTTGATGTAAATACTTGTACGAAATTTGATTTTTTTTGTTATTCTGTAAGAACAGCGAAAAATCGATTCAGTATTTTATTTTGAAATTACGTGACCGTTGATTGATTATCTAGATAAGGCATCAGTACACATATTTGCTTTTTCTCTTATCTCAGATATTCAATAAATATATTCGTTGTAAGTTCTCATTTCTTTTTGATGTTGATTTATCTGTTGAAGTGGTAATTTGGGGTTTTCATTACTCCGCGCTATAAGTTCAGCATTAGTGACGTACCTGCTCGTACTCCCGATGGAAGTAGATGTATTTGGCTACCGTTGATCAAAGCTGCGATCTGTTTGATGAGTAGTCGAGTGTTATTCGGCCACTAGTTAAATATGTTCTATGTTAAACAAACAGCGAACGTTGCGTATTAAAAGTGTGCGAAAAGATATAATGTGTAAACATTTTGATTTACGCGCACACATAAATTGTTTATTACATCCATAAATCCGCTAATTTTGTTGTGATCGCTCAGTGTTTATATGAAATTGAGAAGTGATTTCGCGGTTTGTTTACGGAGTTGTAAATTACCGGAGTTTCGACTGAGATCAAAAATTTGACCATTCGTGTTTGTACATTTGGTGGAGCTACAGGTGTTTGGCTCTTAATTAGCGTTCAAATTGAGTCTTGACCAGCAGTGTCGCCGTAAGTGATAAATTGCAAAGCAATAGTGGTTCTGGATTCTGGCGGTGTGGTGAGGTGGGGTTGTTTGGTTGCGGAGTGCAGAGTGCAGCACCAGACCTGTAGCGTTGATAATTGGCCCCGCTGTATCGGGAGCGCAGAAGGAGAGACAGCAGACAGCTCGCCATACATAACTAATTACCGGCCGCCCACTGCTACACTGCTAACAATCCTACAAGGGGGTGTCAACACATCACAGGTAGGAGCCAGGAACCGAAACCCTTTGTGACTTCTGCTTCCCTGACCCTTCAATCATCCCAACTCCCAAGCATTCGCATTTTGCTCATGTCAACAAATTCGCCATACAATGTGCATATCGCGTAATGTACGGTTTTATGAATGGAGCTTCGCAAGATATGCAAATTTGTGAATTTAATTTGTTAGCTGTTAATTTATACTGGAATTTTACGACGAGCACCATATCTAAAAAAGATGAGCTACATATTCGTGAGTTGAAGAATACGTATATAAAAAATGAATGTTCGTATGCGTATGCATGTATAGGTAGATAATGAAATCACATAGTGCCACAAACTCGGCCAGGAAGTTTATACATGGCATATTATTCATCAACACTCTTAGTAAAAGAATGACAAATTTGACATACATAAGTAGTACCATTAGGCGCACTAGCATCGTAATAATTTTATTTTACCCAGCATGATACCATCACATTTTTGACCGCTATAATTGTATCAATTAAGCGTATTTGTTATACTATGAGCTCTATACTTTCCACTACATACCTCCTTGGTTGATTTAATTTAACTTCAATTCGAATTTCAAGTTTATCCGTACGATCCCTTTTTCGTAAGTCGGTCGTAGGAACCATAACCGTTTCACAATTCTTTTGAAAGACGCGAACCGCATCGTACTCGTCATTAAATTTACCTTGCCACCCGAATAGCCGAAACAACGGGTTTTAGTCTTCTAACAAAACACTGCTTTGTTTGCAAACCGTAAATTATCAAACATTTACAGTGAACCGCATTTTTTTTAATTCGCCACGGTCGTACGACTGCGGTGAATTAAAACCATCTTTGTCGTCATATTTTCGACATCAAAAACAGAATACCTAGCTCGCCAATGATTCACGAATGAAGCCCTGGAAAGTGATATTAACGTTTCCTTTTAGTATCAGTCACATTTTCAAACTTTCTAAAAAGGCTTGTGTGATAAATTCACGAAATTAGTCTCGTAAAATAGCATTTTATGATCCTGATCTGAAGATAAATAAATTGGGCAGCCTTTCTTGTGCGCGAAGCAGCTTGGACAGAAACCGAAATACTTCTCGTAAATATGTCGTCTTACCTTTATGTGGCTCACCTTTGATAACAAGAACACGGACAGTTATACGACTGACCTTTTTGAGTAATGCTCGCGCCACTTAGTTCTTTCTATTTAGGCGTATCTCATATAATCCTGACATTCGAACAGTCCAATAAAGAAATGCTTGCTCTGGCCCCGTTTAATCCCTTCAAGGTCTCCCGAATGTTTCTATGGATTTGTGTTGTTTATCGGGGGGCGAATGTCGATATTAGGTAAACAAATAACTAACGATTACAATCAAAAGTTTTTTATAATTATTTATAGTCAAAACTACAATCCAGTTATAGTTATAGATAGTTCTACTAATACATTTGTATAGTGAATATGTAAATGTTTTTTTTATTAGCTCTAATCTCAAAAATTGTAACCCTTATGTCACGGTCCTATGGACGTGACTCATTAGGTAGGTAATAGTAATAGCACCCACCTTTGATCGAGAGGTTCCCTCAATATTCAGGGATGATAATGGCTCGCAGATCTTGATGTCCCCCTCTGACCCCCCACCATACGAAAGAAGAAGAAGTAATAGCATCACGGCACAGGTGTCGTTGAATCTGTCCATCACCTGTGTGTAGTATGTGTGCCTTTAACATGTATTGAGTCAGGTAGCCGTGATGAGAGTTGACGTAGGACTGATGTTGTATACTCCGGATGCAGGCGGTGATGTGCTAGTCAAGCGCGGGTCAGTGAGTCGACGCCGCTGCTGGTGACCGGACTCGTTGACGGTCAGGAACTGGCGAAGAACGTGGGTCTTCAGGTACTCCAGTGCTGACAGGAAAGCCGAAGGTGCGGTGGACCTTGTAGGCGGTTGTACGGGAGGTGCGTAGACCAGGGAGGAAGCTGCGTGGTCTAGGTGCATGCTGGTCCGGATGTAGCGCTGGTCAGATGCGCTGGAACCAGGGCGCTATGATCCGGTGTAGCACTGGCCAGGGACGGTGGCCAGGGCCAATGCGCTATGATGATATCCCGATGGAGTCCATGGTTGAATCCGTGCGGAGCCGGGAAAGTTGCATCTGTATATGTAATTACTTAGTCCCTTCCTTTGCTAAGTTTGTTTTACATTGGTAAATACATTCTTGCAGCACTTTTGAACCAATTTACCTGTTATCATTCTTCTGTTCATACTTTTTTACAATTTTTACCTGCATGAACTAATTTTCATGCAGAATCTGCTGTATACTCCGCAGCTATGTAATCGTCTGTGCTTTAAAAAACGGAGTGAATTTGACGTCTCTTAGTTTCAATCAGTCCGCACGTTTAGTAACGGTTCCTTTCCGGTATCTTCCTTTACCTTTTGTTGGACTGCTTATTTAATTACATTTTCGGTCTTGAGTACCGTCGAAATGTGTATTTCGCTATTTGTTATAGTGGTAATCACGTCGGAATACAATCTACAATGACACATCAAAAGCGCTGTGCTTAAATTATTTCGCTATCTAATAACAGGCATTTTGGCGTTTTAACGGGATCTGGAACATTGCTGGCCCATCACAAAAATCTTGAATATTACATTTCAAACAATAGAGAGATACATTAGCGAAAAGCACAGATTCGTTGAAGTCATAGTTATTTTTTAGAGATACCGGTCGATGAGAGTACCACATAAACAATAAGCTGCGATAAGATTTGATCGTATCAAATGCCTATGTACATTGGTGAAAATGCTGCAGGGGCTCTGAGCGGTGCTCTGAGAGCGGCAGTATTCGGTGGCGTCATAATCGACAGTGGTCGCCTCCCCTCGGGGATCTCGCCATTAGTCATGCACTTGGCTGCAGACTGCAGATTATAGATCTTCGTTCATTACATCTAATCTGCTTTGTTGCGCTCAGACTACAAACTCGTGGAAAGTGTTCAGTCAAGAGCCGTGCTTTTATTAGCAATCCTTAGTCCACTTCTGATATCCGTGCATCGGAAGTGCACATTTATCTTCATCTTCGTGCTCTTGAACCTCCACATATTGAACCCAATATTGCTTTTGCTAAGTTACTGTGCTAGTAACAGCCATGAATTACATACGGGAGACCACCCGATAAGATTGGAATCAATCAATTTTATTGCCTGCCGTAGTCATTCAATCCAATTTCACTCTTATACATTTAAAAATATTTTTATGCTATTCGTCACTCAACTTTAAATACAGATTTAAAATAAGGAAATATATTTTTTAGCTAATAGAGATTCGCATGAAAAATCTCCCGTCGAGTGAAGGGCGTCTCGTTTTATTGATTAGTCGTGCTCCCATCGTGTACAATGTAATCCAACCTTGCAATCGTCAATGCAATCTGTTTGGGATTTATCTCTTAATCCGGAGCATCCACAGAAGCAGAGCGAACCGATTGTTTTGTTATATAAACCACATGTGGTTGGTGATGAACCAGATCAGTGAGTTGGTTGCAATGCAGAGTGCAGCATCCAATCACCGCCCGACTCTATACTGAATTATTTGTGCGTCGGAATTGCAGAGCACATGGCCTCGGAGCCGGAGCATGATGAAACAGTGGCCAAGTGATTATTTTTTTAGTGCTTTAATGAATTTGCTTCTACTGCATAATGAAGCTGAACACATGCCCGCCGTATCAGAAATGGGCGTCTCCCGGTTCTGTCAATGTGTGTTATTAATTGAATACGCGATAAAATAGAGGATATCGATCCATTGGTAAATACCGTTCAGTTGAAGTTAAACTGTAATCGATAAGACAGTTTAAGCCTTGTTACATTCTCATAACGATTGTCGAACATAAATAACGTAATCTCAACTATTTGAGCGATAGTAACTTTGGCTACTGCATTTATTTAGCATCTGTTATAGGCATTGTCTGTTCCTAATTAGGCAACAAAGTATCTTTTTGGAACACTAGTCATGTAACTGAACAAAATTTCAACATAGGTATTTTTTTATAATCTTAAATAAATAAAGAAATATTTTTGTAACCGAAATAGTAGATCAGTTGCTTCTTTGGTTGCTTTTCAATATATCATATTCCAATACTCAGAAATATCGTAAGTAAACTTCCGCTGCCGCCTTCACTTACTTACTGTGTTTGATGTGCCTTTTTAGAGATACTCCTATACCAGCTCACACCGTTCGCACTGTTCGCAGTGATTGTGATTGCACAGTGTCGCGCCGGTCACATATCTTCGTGGTAAATCGGACGGAGGCGATGATGTTTTAATTGTGTATCCATCTGTAAATTGACATCATGAAAACTTTTATGGTAAGCTCGCCACCATTATCAAATGAGCGACCACTGACCAAGACAATACGGCCCCGTGGCAAAATGCGCGCGCGCCATCACGCCCCTCTCCGAACTTCGCGTCGTGTAGGGCTGGCCAGTGACCGATGATCATCTCTTTTAGTGCCACTCCCCGCATTCAGAAACTCTTGGTCAAATAAGGTATTTTCCACAATTTAGACTATTTTATTTACCTCCCGCTGAACTCTTTCACCATTTTCTTCTACAACATACTCACCGAACTAATATTATTCAGTGAGTTCTACAAAAATAAACACGATAAAGATAAAAAGTGAAAAGTATGTAAATAATGCATTTGTTTTTCAAATTGCTTATAAATGTGCTCACTTGACCACGGGAAAATATAAATTCGCCTTCATACGTTTTTAGAATTGATGACGAAGCCTTGAAGGGCAAAATCCAAATAAAATAAGACAAAGTACCAAACTGATTCACTTATATCAATAAAGAGTATAATATCAGTTTAATGTGGTAGGTATAAAGGTCTCAAATTATATATATATATATAATTTGATCTATTTGATCAATTTTTAAATAGAATCGCTTCTTATCAAATCGAGTAAAATAGCAAATTATACAATAAACTATCCACGTTACCAGTTGCCATCCCTAAAACACATCTCCAGCTGATGCAGGAGGCCAGCGTGCGCTAATTAAGAGGGTAGCAGAGATAACGATTTTGTCGAAATTTACTAAAATAGTTAAAAAATTGGTCAACTGTGTCGCCCTCATCGTATTTTGTAGACAATTCCGCCAAAACGTTACTGAACAAGTGGTTTGATGCTAATATCCGGGCATAAACACCCGAGGTCTCCCGATCGACAACAACGAACATTCCCGATGACAAATTAAAAATAGCGTGTTTTATCTTAGCCGTTTATGTGGTAGCTGGCTTTCAATTTTTCCCTACAATGTGGGAATTTTCCCTTGAGATTCCCTAATGTGTTGATAAACATTATATGAACGGCTTTTTAAAAACTGGCGGATATCCACGATTAAAATAATTTGATTTTATAAGTAAACTATGAGCTTTTTACTGGGTTTAACCACTACTATTTATGCTTATTTTAGTTTCAAAATACATAAATGTCGAAAGAGATCTCAAAGTTTTATGTAAATCTGCATCTTCTCCATATGAAATAATTATTAGAGAGGTATTGATTTAATTAACATGTAAACTAAAATTCCCTATAAAATTGTAAGAATTTAGGAAAAAATATTTTTTCCCCAAATATTGGAAATATTTCAATTCAATGAGCACACTCCCCAACGGCCGGCTCTTCCGACTTGCGACTGATGAGGGCTGTCACAACATTGAAATATAAAACACCGTTGAGAATACTTTTATTTATTTAAAAGTTTAGGTTTTTACAGTGAGTAGGCTGTCATAACATTGAAATATAAAACACAGTTGAGAATACATTTATTTAATTAAAAGTTTTGGTTTTGACAGTGAGTAGGCATATAAAAAACAGTTTTTATAATTTTTTTTATGCTTCCGATTTTGTTGTCCGGGTTAAATCTTCCCCATAATCTTCCCCCCCGCCCTTGAGGTGTTTTTGCACAAAAACGGCGCTATACAAGTCATCCAAGTATTATTATCATTATTTATTATAGGAAAAACTAAACCCTTCCACTCACTTTTCCACAAATGATCAGCTAGTCAATCAACACTATGCAAGTGCATTATATAAGTAACATAAATACAAAACAATCAAGAACAACAACACGTCAACTCACCAGAGATCAAATGGGAAAAAAAAATCACCGACTCCAGATATTTTCATATCAGAGGGTTCGGCTCGGTAAAACTTCTAACAGGGCCTATAAATCCTACTGATCCCTCAACATAAATATTTAAAAAATCTTTCGTTATCCTACATGTATTCAAAATGACCGACTTTTGCATCTTTATATATAATTTTTTTGATAGATCTAATACGCCTAAATTTTTAATGAGAGAGCTAGGTATGATGCCAGTAGCCGAAATAACGAATGGTAATATTTTTATAGTCTGAGAATGCCAAATTCTTTTTATTTCGTTTCCTAAATCTGTGTATTTTCTTATTTTTTCATTAACACATTTTTGAATGTTACAGGAATTTGGAATAGCGACATCAATGATATAAGTTATTTTTATAATATTTTCATGTAAAACTATACCGGGTCTATTATGACTAATCGTTCGGTCTGTTAGTATAGTTTTATCATAATATATTTTATAAAATTCAATAATATTTTATTATTATTGTTATGCATTTTTATTAATATTATTATTGTTTTTTGTATTTCTTTGGCATTCACTATGTAACAATTTCTAGACATTTTTTGTAATAGCTAGTTAATGACACGGACGTGTCGAAACCGGTCGCTAATTTAATAAAATTTATACGTAACAAATGTACATTGTGAATAATAAAACTCGTTGAAAACAAAAAATGACTATTATAGTTTCCTATGAAATATTGATATTTTCATATAAACACTAATGATTCCACTTTTACGTTAAAACTTTTTAGGCTTATAAATAAATACACATTTAAGATTCTTCCAAGGTTCTCGACTTCGATTGCAGAGGTTGCGGGTTCAAATCCCGGCATGTGCGAATAATTTTTTTTTGGGAAATCAAATAATTGAGGTCAGGTTTGTGTTGTTTGCTTTATCTGGTGTTTCTGATGGGGGAAAATTAATTTAAGGGATATTTACAGATTGGAATATTCCAAATAATAGAACTTTTGTGCTATTTTTTTTTTGCCTAGATCGTGATAGTGAAAAAGTTTGGCAGTAAAATGATTTACGAATTTTTTACAATATTTATGTATTTTTATATATGTATTTTTATAACGTCCCGATAAACCATTTTTTGGCAGATTGACTAACGGGTTCAAACAGTTATATATAATCTTTTACAAAAAATATATATATATATATGTACATATATTATATTATATAATTATATTTTATTTTCATTTGTTCAATTCACGAAGAGCTATAATAGCCAAATTAAATAATCAAATTATTATTATAATTAAACACCTATTTGCACAGCCCTATAACACTAGGCACATGAAATACGATACGTCTGCCCGTCTATACTGCTGGAAGCAATTATAATACTGCTGTCTCGTTCGTACATATCCACAGCGGGCGCAAGCAAATGAGATGAGTTGACAATAATTAAGACCTGCTACATATTGTTCAGCTGGAAGGTAATATATAACAAGGTACAATCATCTCAACAACGTTCGCCTCAACGCTATTCAAATTCTTGTTCACCTTTGACACGCTCCCTTCAAATTACATGAACAAAGTCTACGTTTTGATTTTATGTCTACAATATATACGTATATCGAAAATAAACTATTACCCTTACGTTTTTTAACACTACTTTACAGAAGAGAGCGTCGCGAACGACCGCTTGTGGCGAACGATCTTCGCGTTATGATTGAATATGTAAAATGCAATCATTTATATGTGTTTAGAGTTTAAATGAATATAGAATATCACCAATTAAATCTTTAAATTAATTTAATTTATTTATCAATTAAGATAGTATAAATACTGTTAAATTATACGGTTTTTTTTTTTTTCAAATTGCTGTTTTTTAATACATAAAATTGACTTCAAAGTAAGTGTATTTACATAGTTTTTCAAAATAATATCACACAGTTACTTAGCTATTATATAAAAATATAGAAGTCGGGTCCTATAGGTTGAGATATGTTCTATCAAAAAATATTTTTTATATATTTTTGTCATGTTGTATGTAGTAGCAGATGAAAGTAATCTTGAGGTCGATTGGCGATTTATTGAAAACTACTATTTTATAGACAGCTGTAAAGTAAGAAAAATATTTTTTTAGATTATTTATTTTTAACAGGTTGTATATAACATACATGTATCTAAAAAACATACACGATAAATATTTTTTTGAATATGCTGTTACGGACACAAGTGACTTCGAAAATACGAAAAAAACCGCAAAAATAGAAAAAGCCCTCTTGGACTGTTAAGCCGGCATAATAGTGGTTTGCTTTTCAACCAATGCCCAAACCGAAATCATTTTTGGTCGGGCGAGCATCCAGACGGCCAAACAACGTACGCTTCCGTCTTGTCCGGCTCCATTGTACAACAATCGTAAAAGCTTTTGTGCAACTAAACTCGCATCAACTTTTAAAGCACCTGGGAATTATGTTTTAATGGACACGTACGCAGAACACAACACAGTCCACCTCACACAGACACGTCAACATGAAATTTTCAATTTTATTAACTACCGAAATTTCACAGTTACCTTATAGTTTGCAAGTTCAGCGTGAAACTATGTCTCTTGGGTGTGTAAAGCGTAAACTATATTTCGAAGATGTCTGATTTTTTATCAGAGTAAACTACTGCTTGTAAGTCACGTCCTCATCGATGTTATATTGGATTTCTTTACCGGCTCTGTATTGCTGTTGTCTTTTGCAAATATGATTCTGTTTCGTATTAATTAATGACAATACAGATTTTTTGGCATAATTACAGAAGTATGATAAAAGGCGATAGTTGTTACTCTTTCTCGTCTTTCATTGGCAGAATTTTTAATTCTGGTTTTTTCCTCCACTATAATGTAAGTATGATGGTATAATGAAAAATGCTAACTTTCTTTCTGGACTGGGTTTTTATTTCAGTGAATGGTGTTTTGTCTGTGTATGGCAAAGTGCCCTCAAGAATATAGTTTCACTGATTTGATAGATAGTCGATCGATGATTTGTTCACATCGTGTATGTTTCTCAACAAATATTGGATATCACCATGATGTTACAGTCGCATGGAAAACCTACAATTCCATTTTTATCAGAATGGATATAGTTATATCAATTTTATTATGGTCTTCGGTGTTGTATGAAATCAATAATAATATTGTTTTAAATTGTGGCACATATGCCATGGTTTATGGGAAGGTATGACAAGGCGTGATTATATATTCGAAGCGTGTCTTCACCGCTGAAGGCTGCCCGTGACCATCTCTTTGTATTTGTTGATGTGTGCCAATGTTGCTTTACGTTTAACTGTTCGCCAAGCGCAGGAGGTATGGATATTGGATACCATCACGTATTTTAACGGGCTTTAGCCATCGATATATCAACTCTACAGCCAATACTTGAGTCAATCATCGCTGAGTAAGCCCCAAGATCGCCATCAATCTCATTTTCCCCTTCTGTTTTTACTAATTAACAACCGACACAATTGAAGTTGTTTTTTTGAAAGTACTATATAATAAATTTCAATGCTATATAATAATATATTATAAATGATGACAAGGATAACGTGTAGTAGTGCTGCAAATAAAGCTCGCCATTCCCGTGAATACTTACAACAAACCCCATTTGCAATTCAATTATAATGACTACATCGATACTTCATCAATTTATTGCAGCGTCTGTTAATCTTGCTTGTTTTGGGTATGCACGCATGAGAATGTTTCTTCGTGCAGTATTTTTTTTTGTAAACCCGGTGATGTGTTTACTGCCGTCATTTTTGATTTTGACTATGGGGTTTGCCTTGAAATTCTTTCTACAATTTATTCATATTCGAAGCTCGGGTTAATTCGGTATTTTTATTGATACGATCGCACGGTCACAAGTAAATCCTCAGTTGAATAATATAATAAAAAATCAATAAACAACAGGTTTTTTGTTTTCAAGCATTTAAATACATCTACACATTAGATATCATTCGTCGCCGCAATCGTACTGGACACCTCGTTTATCTATTAAGTACATTATACGAGTACTGGCGAACGCACTGGCGTGTCGCGACGTCAACATGTCTAGGCATTCGATGCTTGGCTTAGATTTTATTTGCTTCACCTTTTGTTTTAAATGTTTACCTAATGTTGCTTAAAAATGTATGGATTGAATAACGTAAACATTTGAAATGTTAATTTATTTATTTATTTATTTAGACGCCGTAAAAGGCTTTTACAATATACATGATTTATGTTTACAGTGGTTCACAGGAGCGAAACAGTATTATGTTAAACAGAATAATTACTGAGAAATTATGTTGAAAATTAAACAAGAATAACATCTGGTATACATAGGTACAATAGCATTTATCCTTTTTTTATTTAATTTATTGCGTTACATACGATGTACATCATTCGACGGGTCTTTTTTTATAAAACTGAACAATACTTTCCTATAGCCACGTTTTAGGCATATTTTTTGCAAAAATTGATTTATTTTTCTGATGCATCATTACGCACACACTAGGGAACTTTTATGCTAAAATCGCAGATACTTTTAATATTCCCCTTGTAAAGTATAAAGCTGCACTAATAACACATTTTAACGCCACTTATTTTAATGAGGGCACTACATAACAGGTTTATGTCATTGCTTCTTTCTTTACTGTTATTTTATTTGTTATGTTTTAACTAAATTTAATTCTTTAATTTTTCTCATCAAAATTTAATACTGCACTATGTTTGTGTAAAAAAATAAATTAAAAACTTTTGTATGTAAATGGCACTTGTGCCGTAAATTCTAAATAAATAAATATTTGTAAACGGTCATTACCGTTCCGCTTTTATAAGTAAAGTTATCTGAAATCCTCTTTTAATATTATTTTAGTGTGCAAATAATATAAGTTAGACTACATTTGCATGTAAGTTTATGATGTTTAAAATAAATATAATGAAGTTTCTTTGCAAATTAGCATTCCTCCGATGTTATCGATTGCAAATTATGTACCCGCGTAATACGAACTAGCTTGCTGATTTGTCAGGTTCATTAAGAGGCCTTAAAATACGTCGTAAACAACGTTAATATGCATTCTACAACTTTTTTCAATTCTTTTTCACATTGTACAAAAAACTAGCATAGTTTCAGCTTTATAACGACCGTGCTATAAAAACGCACACGGAGCGCTTAGGGGTTTGCAAAACCTTTCAACCGTAAAAACTGGAATGGCTTATCGAGTAGTCGTTTATCCTACGTAACATGATCATTTTCTCATTATGATTTATCATAGCTCATAGCAGTACCTACGTGACTCCGTTGATACGAGAGCTCGAATCCCCTCAACACGTAATTACTCTTAAGAGTCCACACATACGAGTACAATATAGAAAGCACAACGGATGAGATATGTCCACGTTTCCCCTGGCGAGGTGTCCGCATTGATCACACAGATAATTGCTAGAATCCATCAAATTAAGTTTCTAGCGGATCCTGCTGCCAGCAGCCGGCAAGTCATGATGCCATTCAGGTTCTCGAGAACTCGTCTTCATTTCGATAGAGATCGTTTGTAACAACTCGGGTTTGCATTTTTCTATTACTTGCCTTTATAACCGTTAGTAAAACGCGCGTCTGAAATAACCTAAACGCCCCACTGCTTCTGATAACCGGAGTCTATGCGAGATTTCATACTTAGAATGACAGGAAAAACACAATCCGTGGCGGTGCTAGTGCTAACGCGTGAAATGTGGATCATAATGTTAACGAAAGTAAGATATTGACACGTCCGACAAAACCTGTTAAACACAATTATTTTTCCATATCTTACTTGTTTGGAAGAAAAACAGAACTCTTTTAATACCGTCGCTTATAGTATTATTATCCATTTAAAATAATCAGATCGTTAAGTTCACGAATATGAACATATTATACACAGCATTTAAAATGATACAATGAAGCTTTTGGTTGAAAAATCGCTCGTAAACTAGATATGAAAAGCAATTATGAAGAAAATGTTTTTATTTGTTTAAAAAAAAATTGTCGCGTTACTCCACAAGATGATAATGCTCGTTGCCCCATAAACATTATTTTAATTTTCTTCGTAGTATGTGGTGACAAAATTTTCTTAGCAAATTTTGTTTGCGTTATCCGTTCAGAAGGTTTGTTCGTATAAACAAACTTTAATCACAGGGTATGATGATGATGTGAGTTTTTTTCACGATATATCTTTTTTTTTCTCTTTTGTACCTACTAAAGTAAAACTGACACATAGTCTTAATTTTTACGCTGTGACTGATTTTATTTATTTATATTTTAAATACATATTTACAGAATAAAAAATTCCAATAACAAAGATACATTATACAAATACCCAATCATAAGTGCCTAATTAGCGATTAAAATTTATCAATGCTCAGGTGGAAAATGTCGATGTCAGAGGCTAGTGAGTTTAGAAGGACTATCATTCTTCCGAGAGGCATTGCTAATGGTAAGTTAGTCCTACATCTCGGAAGAATGAATGGTTTGTGTCTACGCGCTCTTGCGAAGTTATCAGGGACGTAAAAAAAAAATTATTCAAAATTTCTGGATTGTTGATGTGACCGTTCAACATGTTATAGGTTATAGGCCATCATCAGCAACGCAGCTTTCCGCCTGTTGACAAGACTATCGATACCTAGCATTCCGGAAAGGAAGGCTGATGGGTATAAATAGGGATAGTACCCGAAGTCTCTAAGATAAAGATAACGTAGAAACTTCTTTTGTACTTTCACTACACGAGGCTTACGATCCTGGTTAAAAATGCTAAACATCTATAAGCTATTGTTTCTATACTCGAGAGATTTTTATCCGTGTCGGTTTAAATTATAGAAGTCTTAAACATGTTTTCAGTATGTACATTGAAATAGTTTGAAGGCAAAAGTCGCGTCAAATGTCTGTATAAGCTGTCAGTGGATGGATGTCAGTGACAATTATCACACAATTCGCTTTTAGCGGTGACAGCTTTTCTTGTTCCGTTTTGGAAATGTCACACTTTCGCTGATCATTATACAATGACGCGACACTAGACAGTAAGTAGTACCAGCTGAATACTTGTTTTAAAATTATCAGCGAGATGTTTCAAAATGAAGCCTACAGTCATGATCTGGTGTGTGAAGCTTTGAAGTAATTCATAAGTTGAATTCTTTTGTCATTAGTGATGGGAACTCGTTCAGCGTGGGTAGGTACTTACAATTTATTATCGTTTGATTGCGAAAAATTCTTTAAAGTGTTTAATTACTCTTAGTAATAAGTTCAGTAGATCCATAGAGAGTTTTTACGGATCCATACCTTTTTTGTACAGTAATATTAAAATTATTATGTCTCTCATTTTAGGTATGAAGTTTTGAAATATTCATTTAACTCCTTGGGTCTTTTGTGATTTTGTCATCAGGTTTCCTTGTAAGATCTGTCAGATTCATGATTTATTTACAAATATTCCCGGTTGAAATTAATTTAAAAATAGATTTGCTGTTTTTGAACGTACCCAAAATAAAATACTGTTTTCGAAAGCAGGTAGGCTGTTTCAGATTATAATATTACCACCGAACATATGGAATTTAATATATAAAAAAAATGATTTTAAAAATAGAGGATTTTTTTGATGAATCTTTTGTCCCTTGTAAACTGTAAAAATACCACTTTATACGAAACTAACGCATTTAAAAACATAAACGTATGACAAAAGTTATTGTCACTTTTTTCGTCAGTTTTTTTCGTTTCATATAAAAATAATTCGTAAAAAATTCACAAACTTTGACAAATCCTTCATGAACAACATGAAAGCAATGGCGGTCGATGATTGGTTGGAGTATTTAAAAATAGTTTTTATTTTTTGTATAATTTTTATTTTATTATGTAAGAAATAAATATACCAAATAATATATAAACTGACTGTCGAACCAGAAAATTGCCGTTTTAGGATAGCCAAATTGACAATATTTCTGGCAACAGGTAGCTGACAAGATTAGCAAACTGTATAGAGTTATATCACAATATAAGGCAACATAATTACATATTATAATTAGTTGGAGGTATCTGCAGCAATTTTTTTAAATACAAAAGCGTGGCGTTGCCACTTCCTAACACCGCTTAAATCATATATCTCACAGTAATACAAAAGGAGATAGAACTTCGTATCTGCTTGTGCAGTAAAGTATATAAGAATACTCTACTGCTGTCGGTGTTCTTTATACAAAAGAACCCGAAAAGTCACAAAAAATCCAAGGGGTAACCAAACTTATGTAATGAAATAAGACATGACGTCATATTCGTCGTTCCATATTTTTCAATATTAATAAATGGTGTTATAACTTGGGTAGAGCCGAGTAGTAAAACTAGACTAACATAAAAATTATTTTGTTATTGTTACATTCATACAGCATAATCTTAATTTTTGCTTATCACATAAGGTGTACTATATAATTCTCTATTCTAAAGGACCCAAAAGAAGCCATACGAACTGTCTGTAATCGCACAGCTGCTGGCTTCACGCACATACCCTCATTTGGCACTAACAAGGTTAAAGGGTGCAAGAAACTCTACCCTAATCCCGGCTCAGACGAGTGTAATGTTGCAGGTAGAATGGATATTCGTACCTCGTACGTGCACCTCGTGGTCGTGTCTTCAATTGCACTGAACCAACAGTGTACACTGTAGAGTGTAGGTACTATCTGTCAATCGAATTATACCGGATTAGCCAAATAGGATTGACTATCGTATTTCGCTTCTCGCATCCGCGTGTCAATTAGGTACACCACTGTGATATATCTCCCATCCTCCCCTTCTAATCGATTTAACAAACGGTTCAGACAGGTAATTCAATATTTCAATACCTTCTGTTCAGAAACAAATCCCTATATAATCAAATCAAACCGAAGAAATTTTTATTTCAAATTCATCTGTCAATGTACATTGCAATATGTTGGTTTATATTACGGTTAGATCTTTGTACACAAATTATAATAAATGTAATATGCTATCGATTATCTTATTAAAATAGATATTTTGTCTAAATAAAAAATATCTCTCCCCTTAAATTTGCACTCTGTGGACCTGTGTGAATCATACACTTAAAGTACCTACATTCATTATCATTCTCTATTGTTTCCACAATGGCTTAAAACTTAAGCATATCTGATTTATTAATAAAAATAACAATAAGATAACATCTACAGATAAGTAGTATTTAAAAAGTTACCTCTGCTAAAAGCCCAATAGGTATTTAAAAAAAATAATATTCCGTAATTTATCACACCTGAATGTACCTACCATTTCTACTCCATCTGATTACGCAACTTTGAACGGGAAATTCGTAATAGTATCAATATTGATGTGTTGTTCGTCGTTCCTGTGGATAATGATGAGTTCGCTTAGAAACCGTCATTCACAACCCGCGGGCATCATCACAAATAGTAATTTAAGATTCCGTTAAGTTTTCCCATCGTCTGCCGGGGAAAAATTCGTGCAATTTTACGTTTATATCGGTAAACTGACTGACCGAATGACACTGAACTATCGGCACAGTGCTCCTAGCTGCTTCTACTAGTTGCCCGACTGGTCGACCAGGAAACCGGGAGTCTGTCGGTGGCAGGTAGGGACGTAATTAGTCATTATACTTATTATTATTATTAAAATACACGTTCGACGATGTTCACGATTTATGTTTCGTGTCATGTTTTGCTCGTCTCGTCATGTAACGTGTGTACAACACTTTTTATCATTTATCAATAAGAAAATTGAAAGAATTTCTAGAAAGTATCGCTTATTGGGTAGTAACAGCATCATATTATTATAATACTTATTGTTATCTCTTCGACTATACTCTATACTAAAATCATTTACATTTTTTGTCTTCTTACGTATTTTTGGTGATGCACAATAGCAAAAGACATGGTATCTTAGCTGATCAGATCACACTCCTCTATATCACATGACTTTATATGACTCCTCTATATCTATATGACTCCTCTATATCACATCCTTCCCCAAATCGGGGTCATTGATTGTTTTTATGTTGTGATTTTCATTGAATCCTCCGAAAAATACCCACCGCGAATTAACTCTGAGAAGCGTGAAATCTCCGTGATTGATGATCTTACGTACTCATTCTGACAAGGATTTTGAATGCTGTCCGTACAGTAAATTCGTATCATTAACATTAGGCTCGGGCCATGTGTTTCGCATTAATTGCGATATAGTACATAGTACGTAGTACGTAAAACTTAATCGTCTCATTGTATTGTATACCCAATCATCTCCGCAGCTTTAGCTCGGATCATACGGCCAAGGACATATTTACTATAATAATCATTATAGTATCTTGGTACACAAATTCTATTGTTCCTCGTGTTTGGAAGGCACCTACCCTATGGAAGACGTGTGATACGTGATACTTATAATAGTATGCTACCTATGCATGTGAGTTGTGTTGTAATATTTTAACATTTATTTGAATATAAAATTAAAATACGCAATCAATTTTTTTTATATGAAACGTGACGGACCGTTGTGGTGTGCCAATATATTTTTTTATTATCATTATAATTTTTTTAGGATTTCCATTCCATTTTTTAACATTTTTTTATAATTCTATCTTAAATACCAGTAAATGTATTTATTTGATCTTATAGTTAGTTTTAATTTTTCGTGTCTACCGAGAACGCACCAAATCTATGTGACGTTACTATTCTCAAAAAGACTACTTATTTTGGCGCTGTATTTTGTATGGGAGTCCAGATGTTTTTTATTCTTAAGATTATATAACATTGAAGAACCCTAGGTAAAATATTAGCATCTCGTCACTAAGGTTATCGTACTTAACCTAAGTGCAATAATGCGTCCATGATCGCACAATTTAAAGGTGTTTAAAAACCTGCATTAAAACATTTTCATCGGTTCAAATATACGGTTAAAAACCCGAGTTGCCAATGCATATACATATTCTAAAATATCCTCAATAGATGAAGAGATGTTTGAATTCCTCACAAAATTGTAACAAGTTTCTTTACCTCTAAAATGAAACAAAATTCTATTGAAATTCGTTCTTATTTTTTTATAATTTAGTCATTTTCGAATTTCTCTTTCGTTTAGGCTTTAAAAGTTGATTTTTTTAAAATTGTTGCGATCAATGCGAAATATAGTGCGTTTTCACAATTATTGTCAATATAATTTTTTCAATATGGTTGGATAATCAAGAAATGACCAGAATCCCCGCAAAAAGGTTCTCCCCGCGGAAAACTCAATTCTTGCAAAAGTCTTATAAATTCTCCGCAGTTTGTGGAATTTTCCACGAATTTTACACGCTACCTCGTAATGTTCTATGTGTGTGTTCTATTACTCAATTCTATGTGGATATTGTAAATCATAGTTGTGATGAATAAGTAGATTCAGTTGCACCAACCAAACGGTGTGCTTTAATGGGATGGTGTTTTATACGTTTTTAAACTATGATTTATACATTTTACGTATAATAATATTTAATAAAACTTATATGTTCAGAATCAGCATTTATCGATCTATATGAATATAACCCATAATATTTTTCACCGGAGTTCATAACGGTAAAAATAATATATAAAGGTAGGAACCAAGAGCATTGATTAAAAGTTTAAACCTTTTAAACAAATTAATGCCTACAGCAAGTTCACGCTTACGAATATTAGGTAAATCCATAGACATATGAATATTAGTAGACCTGCCCTAAGTGATTAAAAGCGTATTATCCCCACTCCCCATACCGGTTCCATTGGAGCCGGCTGTGCTCGCATATGGCCTCAAGTGAAATTTGAAAACGTGACGTCATCATTCTTGTGCGAACTATGGTCGAGGCATCATCGGTTCATTTTACGAAATAACACGGCAAAATGTTGACTTGTGCTATGAAAACTTGTAAAAATAGATGTGAAAAAGAGAATAAACCCAATTGTCGTATTACATTCCATATATAAGCATTATTTTACTTTATTTTAAGCATATTCACATCGTATAATATGCATCAGTTGTAGAAACATATACTATCACATCGAGAAACGTCTGGACGCGAAACACAAAGCTGGTTGGTTGCTGGGAAGTAAATTATGAACATTTATAAAAGTGTCTTAACTAAATACTTAAACGAAATATTCGACTCTGAAAATAGAAGAAATTTTTTGCCGAATTTGGACTTCGCAAATTTGTTCATAACGTGGCGAGTAATTTGCGCTCCCATGTAAAAATGTCTATTCATTCAAAAGCAGATTTTACTTTTAAGAAGTAAATGGTGATATTATAATGCGAGATGCCTATTTACTGTCAGATTGATTTATTGACGAATCACAGTCAGCTTTACCCCCTTCGTTCTTCAACAGTTGATTTTACCCCTCGCCATTATCTTCTCGTCTATTAATTCCTATGTCTGTGGGTAAATCAAAGCATTTTCGTCTTCGACGGAACTTCCTAGATTTTGAAAATCAAATCTATTTTCCTTCTTTATTTCCAACGGAAACATTGTTTGTTAAATATTTACTTAAAAAGTTACGAAAAGTGTGGAAATCTGCTCTGAACGTGGACACGATTTATAAACAAACCTTCAACATTTTCCCGCAAATGCGTACCTACTGTAATTAAGATTTTGATGTGAGGATCGCGTGAATGCGTGCTATAGAACACGTCAGTAACTACAAATAATTAAACTGTACACACACATTGGCTTGCGTAATAATAATTGTTTTATTTATCACATTTCCACGAAATGATTGTCTTTAACAGTGATTACACAATCTCGGTGTTTTAAATTGAGAAATTTACAATTTTTTTATGAATTTCGAGTTTATCGCAGTTTAAGCTTATGTGTCATGTAATTATTGAATGTAATGTAATGTTTGCTATGCCCATGGTTTCCCTTTGGTCATAATTTGTCACTAAAGTAAGCCCTGACTATCGATGAGCGTATTTCAAATTTCAACGCGCTACCAAAGAACCAAGAAGCACGCATGACGAATAGGAAACCATTGTGGCTATTGTGTGAGCCTGATGTCAAGTTATTAACCTCTCTTGTGGACAGGTTGACCCAAAGATGGCGTCACGATTATTAATATAAATGTTTGTATGGACTGACACATGCCCAGATAGATAACGTATACAATGAAGATACTTGGACCCGAAATTCCAACAACTCATTTTTGACATTTCATCCGCATTCCTTCTACAAAGTATTGCCTTGTCCCTACCTATCCTTGGAAGTTTTTTTTAGGTTCGATTGCTTGACGTTTTACCATTTTTTTTGTAAGTAATTTTCTCATAGTTTTTTTGTAGTTAGCAGGCTTTTGCAGATTGTGTCAAATGCAATAGCTACCATAATAATGGATACCTATTTCGTTATTCACAAATTGGGTATGGACAATGTCATGTTTGTTTTTTCTATCAATATCCAATCTTCGATATTGACCATTCCATAATGGATGTCAAGGTACCGTACTGTGTATTATGTACTGTAGGTACTGTGCTGGGGATTCGTAAACACTCGTTCGTGAAACATGTCCGTCGTTACTTATTTGCTTTGGCTGTATTGTTTGGATGTAGCATTTTTGTGTCGCTTGCTACGGCGAATGCTCGTTTCTACTTGCCACGACAAAAGACCACGGCGATAAACGACCGAAATTATTTATTCATTCAGATTGCTTTGTAGCTTTGCCTATTGACTCGTTCAAATTCAAACCAAACGATGTTTTGCATCTATTTTATGTCATCTTATTATATTCGCAAGAATTTGATAAATCGTTTCCTTTTAAAAAATATGTGTAATTAATTAACTAATGATTGGTTGATTCACAGAATTTGAACAATTCATCAAATTTCAAAGTTCTGTGGAAGTTCTATTCGAGCTCTGTTATTATTTCAGTTTTGTGAAGCAACCGGTCCATAATGAAATAATAACTTGAATGAGACATTCACAGGACTAGAATTTTAAAATTTGAAATTCGATGAATTGTTCTAACACTGTGGAGCAACCCGTCCTTGGACAAAGAACAATGAATGATTTGATATCTCTTTTACTTATTTTTTTACCGTCCTAAGACTCACTGCCTGGAATACCAATTTCCAAAAAATGCACTTATCGTTATCGCGGAGTGAGCCAAGCGTCACGCAAATAATTGCAACCACGCACTCTTTCATTCATAAATAAAGAGCAAAATCAATGATATTTCTTTTTGAATTGGCTTTGCTGCAATACGAAGGTCAAAAAACTCTCTCTGCATTCATGGAAATAATATATAATAGTTAATTGAGCCCAGCGACACTAGGTCTTACTAGTAGTTATATATTTGGTAGCTTACACGGAGAAAACTTACTGATATGAAATATTGTTTATTTATTAAAAATCTGGTCAAATTATTCATTTTCCTGCTAAAAATGGGATTGCGGTCCTGTAACTAATGAATTCACAAGTTTCATAACAATCTATCAGTAAAGCACGAATATGTTATGAGGAAGTCGTAACATATCGTGTTCTGAAAAATAATAATACTTTCACATCTCGTCCATGATATTTATTCGGACAAGCCACTTGCGTTGAACACGTGATCAGATTTTTTTTTTTTTTTATAGTGAATACCTCACAAGAGTCCCAACTGCTCCCGTCTGGAGCCAGTGAGACTATGGCATCCCCAATTGGGGGATGTTGTGAGGCTGAAGGTAAGTGGGGAAGGGAAAGAGGAAGGTGGGGAAGTACCTGGCTATTCAGATCTAGTCACTAAACACGGCTAAAGCCATTTGGAGCAACGTTTCAATTCTGAATGGTGGTCTTACACCAGGGCGATACTGGTAGTATCTTCCACTCTGGAACGTGCCGCAAATATACTATATATTATTTTAATTAATTTTAATTAATTAATTGTGAAATAACACAAATTAATCAAATAAAATTTATTTGCGCAGGCCGGGTTCGAACCGGGTTCGGTTGGACTATGCCGGCCGTCATAGTATTAGTATTCTAATTGACTGATATATTACTAGGAAATGGTGCGGCAGTCACATTTTTAAGAGTATCTTGATTAAAAAAAAGACGTACACATTTTTCTCCGCGTAGTTATTCTTTTTTTAAATTTTCTAGTATTAGATTTTCTTCTCACTTTGCTTTACGTTTCAATATGAGATTGATGTTTGAAGAAATCAATTAGCGGGAAGCATTAGTACAACACCTCTGCCATTGGTCACTCCAAGTGATTCGCTACGTTTGGTGTTTTAGCAGGAGTGTCCAGTTTCATGGGATGAGGTTTGTTAGGGTCTTGGCAGTGGATGCGTCTGTACAACAACGGCTCGGCAGGCCGGATCGGAAGATGTCCGTTACCCTTGGACACAATGCCCCTGATTCCTACCAACCCCTCCTACATTTTTCCTTCCCAAAACTTCTCTCCTCCCTATCCTAAAATGACCCTGCATACAGCATCCCCAAAGATGACATAGGCCCTGAGGGGAATTATTTTCTTCGGGGCCTCCTGTGTGGAGCTAATATAAAAAAGTTGTATTTTCTTCCTGCGTAATAGACCGCTAAATATGAACGTTCCGGTACGCCGAGGCCGGCTTGTGTTCCCTTTCAATCATGTTTTGTTGTATTGAAAACCACCTGTAAAAGCTACGTGGATCCAACTATCATTACTGGCAGCCATGATGCGAACACGGGCCATTGTTTTCTTTCGGTCAATTTTCTATTTAGGCAGAGTACAGAACCCTCGGTACGTGCTGGCACGAGCACTTTGTAAAACATTTTCAGATCGCAACCGATGCTTCGTATTTTGTTTTCAACCAACACTAGACAGTGATTAATTAACGCCCTGAGAATCGGCTGGATGTAATAATGCTCTGACTCTCATTATCAAACAAACAAAGCCCTGGCAAACTAGTGAATACGTAAAACTGGTACACTCGTTCAATGTAACAGCTCCTAAGGCAGTTTTTTTGCAAACCCAGCCCATATTATGACGCGAGATCCGTGAGGTCACATTCGGTGATCGATTGTAACAATCATTGTGTAATGCACAATAGGCATAGAATGAGATATGACTGATATTAATCTTGGCCAAAATAAAATGATTTGTTTAGGATCTCGTGTCTTTCTCCATCAATCTTTTGAAGGCTAAGAACTGACCTGTTTTAAATCGCAATTAGTTATGTTGAAATTCTGGACATAGATTATTTATAATTCTTTATACATCTTCTGTATATCCAGAATTTAAATGATTTCATGATACTAAAATTCATTGGATTTATTTTGTTAAGTCGATGCCGGTAAAATCGGTTATTTGTTATTACTGTAAGTTTTGAATAATAATTAATCATGTGTCTATTGAGATGTTCATTTTGGGAGTCAAAATCACACCTCACAGCTAAGGTAAAAACCATTTGATCAAGTCATCAGACGGTGACTCCTGTCCGAACACCCCTGTCAGGCTCCATACAGAATATTTTATGGCAGTATTTGCAACCTGCTAAACCAGTGATGCACAACCGGTGGCCCGTGGACGTTTTCGTGCGGCCCACTAAGCTAAATAAAATAAGTACAATCAACAGCATTGCTTTATTTGTTTGAGATTTGTATTTTTCGCTTCCGGCGTTTTCTTTGTGACCGATGTAATTGATATCTTAAAAGGGTTCGATTTTATAGAGGTTTACGACCAAATGTTGTTTTTGAAAACATATAAGTAACCGAAGTGAGTTCTTAAATTTCAATTTTTTAATTTATTGTATATATTTTTGGAGGTCTTGCTCTTTCTGAAAAGTTTCAGAAACTATGAAGCCAGGGTTTTCAAATAATATTTGGTCGGGTAACTTTTTGTATTTTGTAAAATAGTGACCATTTAATAAAGCACTCATCGAACGTAGTATTCGAAGGTTAAACCAATAAATGCTGTTGATTTATAAAAATCTGCGTTACTGATGAAACAGGGTTATGTATTTTAAATTTAAGGCCTGGCTATTTAACTGTGTTTCACTAAAAACATGGCTTTTCTTGTTTTTTTCATTATTCTGTAGTGCTGAACTAATCTCGTTGTGAACTGAGCATATTTTATTTTTTTAAAGATATTTCCCGCGGAACGACGATAAAAAATAACGACAAACGTTACAATATAAAACATACGTAACAATGTGTCGTAAATAAAGTACTTGACAATAAATCGTCAATATTTTTATACTCGCCATTGTCGAGCAAATATTGATTTACATATCGGTTAAGGTATGGCATTACGTATTGTCGTTAGTAACTACCTCAGATTTTTTGTAACCTTGCGGAGCGAGTTACTTTTGATTTGTAACCACAAAATATTCCATAAATAATATGTAATCATTAGTATTATGTTAGGCACTCAAAAGATATTATGTTCTATGACCTGTCATGGTAAATAATTACCTCCCCCTGTTTCTAAAATAATACTTTGCATTACATAGTATGTCGAATATAAAATTACCTACCTATACCAAAATTGGGAGCCCTTATTATGAGCATTGATTTGTTCTTTGTAGTGTGGTGTTGTTTATATGAAATAGAGGTATTGCAAGTTATGTCGTAATCAATATATACAGGGTTTTCCAATAAGAGGTGTTATTTTGAATAGCCCGCTATTTCGGTAGATGTTACTTTTGAAGCTGTCATTTTTTGACATTTGACAAGTAGAAACTACGCCATTAATAAAAATGGAACGATACACGCTTCAACAACGCATTGAAATTATTAAAATTCACTTGAGTGAATCAAATGCAAATCATCTTGAGTGATGAGGCTCATTTCCACCTCGGTGGCTTAGTTAACAAGCAAAATTGTCGCATCTGGGGCTCTGAAAACCCAAGAGTTATTGTTGAAAAGCCTCTCTATCCTCAACGTGTGACTGTTTGGTGCGGTTTATGGTCCGGCGGAGTCATTGGACCTTACTTTTTCGAAAATGAGGCTAGAGCAACAGTTACGGTGAATGGATTGCGCTATCGAGAGATGATTAATGATTTTTTATGGCCGGAATTGGATGGTATTGATCTGGACAACGTTTACTTTCAACTAGACGGCGCTACGTGCCACACAAGCAACGAAAACATTGAACTTTTACGATTGAATATCAAAATAACACCTCTTATTGGAAAACCTTGTATTATAAAAGTAAGTGTACAATGTGCGTGCCGCTAAAACTCGACGAGTCCCGGTACGATCAAGGGAGTTATATGGTGTGGTAGCCCTCTATCCCCCATCTATTAAGAAGGTTCCCGTTTTTACCTGAAGGGCGTGCTTTTGAAGATATACGGGCTGGAAGTTTCGCACTCTAGACATTTCGAGAACATTCGAGACAATTCAATGTTCAAACATCCCATGATCATGATGAACTAAAAACGGGTTTACAGGCCTTTTCCCGTTAAACTTTTAGTATATTCGTAATCGTGCCTTTCATATTTCTAAATACATAGTTTAATATCGTGATTTAAGTTTGTAGTCTAATAATAAAGTCGAGACGTACGGTGAAATCCTTAAATGGTGAAATATGTGTTTTCAAACACCAAATGCCATACAACTGAAGAAGAGTACATATCTCGAGTGTGTGTGTTTGTTTATGTTTATGATGTTTTTCTGCAGTAAAATGCTCCGGTATGAAATCATTTTCGCTTTTTTTTTTAACAAACGTTTTCCTTTTTTCAGGTAAGCAATCTCCCTAAGATCTTCACACTTTCTCTTTGACATTGGAGTCAAGTACTACAGTCCAGTGGAGGATGGCCGTGAAGGTTAACCACAATTTACGTCATTACAGTTAAAAGCAAGTATTTACTATCTTCCTCGAAGACAACAAAAAGATTATTTTTTTAAATACACTAATACCTAAATAAACTATTAATTTCCATAAAATTATGAAAGAAAGTTTTTTGTGTAATTGAAAAATGTTGCAAATGGGAAGTCAAAAAAGCTTTAAACGAATGAGATAACGAGCCCTGTTTTAAACAACGGATGTAAAATTATATATCTTACTTCTAATTTTAAAAGAGGCATTTCTTGTTAAAACTCCCCATGGATTTATTGTCATTCACTCCCCATGGATCCCATTGTCTGTCCTAGAACGGGAAACTTTCCTAGTTGGACAGGCAAAGCATCCAATATGTAATATGTACTTTCTTTTGATAAATAAATAAATAAATTACGTGGGGTACTTAGCTAAAATTATATTAAATAACAAGAAAACCTTCAGCGAGGCTTAAATGTAGGTCTAGCTGACTTTTTAACGCCTAAGCATGACCAACACGCGTGCTGCATTAATTCTACGCCTAATGTTATTAGCCTTTGCTAATTTATTATATGGTGATCCAATCTATAGTAGCAGCAGACCGCAGGCGCAGGTAGGATCATCATCTATAGAGCCAGTTATTTGACCTCCAGGTGAGTCATACGCGCTCTTCCCATAGTACATTATTTACTCGGCATAATAAACTTTTGACGTCACCGCGCACATTGATGTCGTGTGCTTACGTTATTTTCTACCTTCCCCCGTGCTATCGTTTTACCTCTGTCGTCATTATTGGTATGGTCCTGCCACTGAGAGCGCCGTTGCAACATCTCTTTCTGTTACTTGCGTCGTGGGAAAGAGATAACAGTTCTATCAGCGGTATGCCTTTTACCGACGCAAGTTCTTTCGTAAATAAAGTTATACCAAGTGGAGTAAGATTATGAATCGGGCTGACAACAACACTCTTTATGTAGATGACGATAAGGTTTAAATTCTCGCTCATTGTTTTGGTTTATGCAAGAAAAATATGGCCAAAAGGTGTGTTTTATTTTATTTTGCGAATTTCAGGCACAAAAATTTAAATGTTTTAGTATAATTTTCTAAAGAACTTAATTTTCCATATTACACAACAGACCCATAGCCGAAAAGGAGTTCGTAAGTAGGAGATTTTGAACTTTAAAGCATTATTTATAGTCCTGATTCTTTATTTTCTTCTGGGTTTATAAAAAATGCTCGATTATTTCAATGGCCAAATGTGTTCTACTCACAATATTTGATTAACGCTTTTAAAATATTTCTAAGCGAACACATTTTCAAAAAAAACACTTGATTTTGCATTATTTCGTAGTGCTTCGCCTTTATTCTGCTTACATTATGTTGGCGCCACTCTCTTAATAAAATATATTCTTTTATGAAATACAGGTGGGGCAGAAGTAATGACCCGGTTTTGAGTAGGTATTAAAAAAGAAAAATAAACTTAGAGACTTAAAACTTTTATTATGATCTGTATATAACCCCATTTTCAACAGCAAAAACCTATGTAGTCTATTTCTGAAGTACTATTGATCACTATCATTTGCCATAAACAAACGTTTTTGGTATTTAAAAATATTTACAAATTGTAAATATTTGTCATATAAGATTTAAGATTCAAATGGCCAGTGCTTTTTTTTCCATTTAACGCGGTGGAACGGCGTTCCGGCACCTTTTGTCACGGTTTTATTTAAAAATTAATTAAACGAAAAAATATTTGCGCTTAAGTAATTACAATAATAATTCGTTAAAATGATAATAGTGAAGTAACCGTATAGTTTAAATAGCAAACCTGCGTATGTAACTAGCTTCATACGTATGTCTTTGCGTATTATGATTTTGACAGTTTGACGCATTTATTTATGGTTTGACGTTTATCGCATGGCGGCATCTGCGTATATTTTTATTTACGTTTGTTTAGTCAGTTTGTGTTACGATTACGTGTTGTTTTATATATTATTTAGTGCAACTCCAAGTTTAAATATGAAAAAAATTTCCTGTTACTTCTCAACCACCGGCAGCGGCGCCGATTCCGTAAATAAAAAGCTCAAAACAGTAACAGAAACGATGACAGAAGATATGGAAATATCGGTACATGTAGATGTTCCTGAATCATCTCGAGCTGATCTCGGGGATCAAGGTCGAACTCAAAACGATTGGCCAGACTGCTGGTCATTAGATCAAAAAAACGATTTTTGCTCAAAAAACGAATGGTTGAACGTACACAAAATGAAACTTGGCTGCACAATTTGCAGAAACGTTGGAACTCTTGGAACTGAAACGACAATGGGAATGAAAATATCCAAAGAATGGGCCAATAATGAAATTACGTATTCTGGGAAAGAGAGGAAGCTACAATTGGGGTCACTTCGAAAAAAAATTTTCGATCACAGAGGATCTATTGCACACAAAGCAGCGTTAAAAATCATTTCTGAAGCCAAAAATAAGCGGATTGAAAATACTTTTTTAAAATCGTTATCTCGCGAAAAAGTAATAACAGCAAACATTTTTCGAACTGCATATAAAGTAGCTAAGGAAAATCAATCATTCAATATGTTTGAAAGTGAAATTAATCTCCAAGAACTAAATGGGATCGAAATGGGTCATATTCTCCATTCCACTAACGCATGTATCAACATTGTAAATCATATATGTGATGAAATGAGAAAAAATGTTTTCAAAGAAATTGTTCAGTCGAAAAATATAATTTCTTTGATAATTGATGAGTCTACCACCATAAGCCAAAAAACCACCCTCATTGTGTATGTTCGATGCTGTGTCGAAAGTGTTGGAATGAATTCACCAATTAATTTGTTTTTGGATTTGATTGAACTTAAAGACGTAACGGCAAAAGGAATATTTGAATCATTACTCCAATCTCTTGATTTATATGGGATGACAGAAGAATATTTAAAAAAATATTTAGTTTCGGTTGCATGCGACGGCGCTGCTGTGATGTTAGGTTCTAAAAATGGAGTGAAAAAATTGCTGACAGAAAAATTTCCTTCAATTATAGTTTGGCATTGTGCTAATCACAGGTTAGAATTATCAGTAAGTGATGTTGTAAAGAAAATTTCAGGGATCAATAGATTCAAATCATTTATTGATAAACTTTATGTTTTATACCATGCGTCGCCGAAAAATAATAGAGAGTTGCATTTATGTGCAGAATCACTAGGCGTTGAGGTACTGAAAATCGGAAGAGTTTTAAGTACCCGTTGGGTGGCATCTAGTTTTCGTTCAGTTTCGGCTGTGTGGAATAATTATGAATCCCTTGTGCGTCATTTTGAAGAAGCGATGAATGACCCTACAAGAGATAAAAATGACAAGTGTACTTACAGTGGCTTAAAGAACAAAATAACATCAACAGCATTTTTATTGGATCTAGCATTGATGTGCGACGCTCTCCAAGAATTGTCGGAACTTAGTTTGGATCTACAAAATCGCAATGTGAACCTTTACATTGCAAATCGAAAAATAAATGAACTCGTTCAAGTTTTTGAAGAAAGAAAACAGAATTTTGGACCCTATTATAAATGTGCTGCAGCTGCTATAAGCAATCTGCATTTTCGTGGAGTTTTACTTCACGAAAAAGTTTCTAAAAATGATCCTCCTATTGATCCGAAAATATTTTATTCCACGTTGAAAACGTCGATTGAAAAAAGGCTGCTAGATAATAAAGATGTCGAGTTTGCACTTTGGGCTCGCGTACTTGACCAAAAATATTGGCCTGAAGACATTGATAATCGGTTGACATTTGGAGAGATGGAAATTAGAAACATTTCGATCAGGCTACAACTAGATGAACGAGAAATGATTCGTGGATTTCGCGAATACATTCTCGAAAAGACATATTCTGAAAAACTCTTGCGTTTGGTATATGCTCTGAATTCTATTCCCATTTCTTCAAGTGAATGTGAACGGGGGTTTTCGCAAATGAATCTTATTATTACCCCAACAAGAGCTTCGTTAAACACTAAAACAGTTTCGGCACTCTTGTTCATCAAACTCGTGGGACCACCCTTGACACTTTTCGATCCTTCAAAATATGTTGATAGGTGGTTACTTAAAGGAAGACATTCGGCCTTAGACTCTAACACTTAGGGCGAGTTGTTTCGGAAAAAATCACGTGTGAGAAAGTCATCACAACGTCAATCCACTCAATTTTCCATAAATTGGGTTGTTTCATCGTCCGTCAAGAGAAAATTCAACGAAATATTCATGAAAATGTGATCAGCCGAAATCGGCCGGTTAACGCGATCCGCCATTTTGAAAAAGATTGACGCATGCGCGAACGTCACAATTGCGGTCTGACATATCGTATGTGCCAATTACTGGTGATAACGACCCTCACTATTTTGGCAAATAACGCAAAGAAAACCCAACGATTAAAATTTATGAAGTTGAAGGTTTTGTGGGAAGAAGTTTAGATACCTTTTCTACATAAAACATTGTCGAAATTCGTTTTTATATCGTTGGTTTCCGTGATTTAAAATGACGAAAAAACTGGTAAAAATATTGAAAAACTACAGGTTTGTTTCTTTTGTCGACCAACATAGTAGCCAGGTGGCCTGGAGATACCCATCTTTTTAATAGTAGCAGCATCAAAGTAAGGTTGGAATGCGGTGAGTTTGGAGATGAAGTGATTGTTGGAGATGGTGGTTATGGAATAAAGCCATATTTACTAACACCCTTAAGGAATTCCGTTTCTCGAGAACAACATTTATATAAAGAAAGTCAGATCAGGACCAGAAATGTTGTTGAAAGAACTTTTGGAGTTGTTAAAAGATGGCTTCCAGTCATTTCTTCATAAATTAAAATGCAGGTAGGTACAAGGGATCATTGTAACAAGATCAACCACCTGTATTCATAGACCCCTTGGACGAGGTTAACGATGTACTGGTGCAAGCACCAATCTTTAACAGGGGAGATGACCACGTTCGTCAAACCCTCATTAACTCATATTTTGCCAGATTGATGGACTAATAAATAGTAAAATACTACCCAGCACAAAAAGCCCTATCTTACCTCCTTCTGTACCATTAGGCCTATCGTCCCACGTGTCGGTAAGGAATCCACATAAGCCGAGTGCTGTAAAACCCTGCATTGCAAGAGAGGTTCCACAGTAGACCGCCTTATAAACTGTTTTCTTACTTTACTTCTCTGTGCAGAACTCGGTTTATATTGATTCTTTACCAACCCATGGGGCAACACTTTCTGTAACATCTTCCGCCTGGAGACTCCAACACATGTGTACAATCTCTTGGTACATGAGCGAAGATAATAAAAGTCTTTTGAATTTCAAAACAATAATGTCTTTATTCAAAAATAGCTGTACCCCGCCACATGTTGCTGTGGCTCAGTCTGTTTTACCTGTCACAGGTGTCATCTAAATAATGTAGGTATGTATATAAAAACACACGCATATTTGAATGCAACATTGTGTCTAAATTTCAAAGCAATCAATGAAGAACTTTCAGAGATTTTCAACAAACGACCATTTACATATATTCAGAGATAGATAGTTAACATGTACTAAATAATTAATGTAACGATAAATCTTCTATTTATTTTATACTTTAATGTTTATAAACTTAGTAAATTACTTTGTTTAATAATAGAGAATACATACTATTAGAAATGTTTTGAACAACTATCTCACATATACATATATTATGTAATATGCATTGGATCATTATTGAATGTGAATAACTTAAGTGTAACTGCATACTCCTACCTAATTTCATAAAATAAATAGAGTACCAAGATGTAGTATATTCTTTTATTTGTATTTTACATAAGTGAGGAACAAAATATATCAAAATAATATAACAAATAAAAATAAAAGAGAAAATAAGTAAGGCATCTAGGTACCTACACTGTAGAAATTGAAAAAAAAAAGATAAATGGACAAATAGAAAAAAAATGAATAAATCGGAAGGTTGCGGCTTCAATTTCCATCAGCGGCATTTATTTTTTCTCAGAGTTTATTTATTTTTAAATATGTATGGGTGTTTCAGACTAATATTTATTGATTATAATAATTTGTTTATATAAATTCAGTTAAAAATAAGAAAATAAAGGTTTAAAATAATGTTTATGGTATTTTCCAATTATGTCCTAAATCCTGTATTAACAATTAGTTAATGTTAATTAAGTATTAATCTTAAGTGTACCGTACCATACCGTCTACAGTACCATACTTATCTACCAGGTAAGTATGGTACTGTATATTATCTCCATATATAGTTAGTAATAACATAGATCATTCTAGAAATGTATTACATAGTAAATCACATCAAGGTCGCTGTAGCGACTTGATTAGCGATTGATTAGCGATTGTGATTATTTATTTTTTATTAATGCCCTGAAAAAAGTAAAATTATACCAGAATACTCTCTCGGAAGAAAGAATAATTTACAGCAAAAATACATACTTATACAATGGGAAAGAAACATTTAAGAACATAATATAATGGACTAGTTAATTGTGTGCGAATGCATTCATTCATCTTGTTCTAACAATAATTGACAAACATTAGAAAGAACACAAAAGATTATACGGCCCATAAAGTAAAGGTCACACCGCATTAAAAATATGCATAATATAAAAACCTGGACATGCCATGCATAATATTGCATAAGATGCATTTTTTTCAATTTACAGTTTTAAAAGGAAAGAAAAGAAAAATGCGGTCTTACTGGAGTACCCCGTCGTAAGTACACAATGTACATTTGTTAGTATTATCATGTAATATAATGTAGGTAATTGTGAAGCCAGAAAATACTTCTTAAGAATTGTGTACATAAAAAAGAGAAAAATTATTAAAATTAATATTAGTGTATTAAAGAATTCACCCAGTAGATAGTGAACAGAGGGGAATAAACTGCTTTCATCTCAGTTTAGTTTTAGCATGACTCCGATATTACTCGTTCTTGTCTCAATAATCCAATTTTTTTTAAACCGGAAATCGGTATGTATAATAGGGGGCACTCCTGTCAAAAGGGTTGGATTTGGATGCTTCAACAACATGAGAATACATTAACTAATAAGATTATTATCTTAAGTAAAGCAACGATAGTGAAATACAAATATTTTGTACTCAAATCTACTAACAGTTTGTTTGAAAACTTGTATTAAGTCAGTCAACAAATTCGTTTACATTTAAATGAGATGAAATTGCTTTTAGGATTGAGGTTTCTGGGGCGCTGCTATCTAAACGGTTGGATTTGGATGCATTAACAACATTAGAATACATTAACCAGATTATCTTAAATGAAGAACTGATATAAAACTAGGAAACATTGTTTGAAACACAAGTTCTTACAAGTAGTTAGTAAACTGCCGTCAACACCATAATAAACCTCAGCTGTGGCGCTAACCAAACTCCCACCTTCTTCCACCACCAGATAGCTCCTGCAGCACCAAAGTGCTGATGTCATCGTCAAACACGCTAGGGAGTCCGTCAATCGAAGTAGCCACTATGTTCCGCATAAAATTTGTGTCCACCGCTAGTCCTCTCCTGAATTTCTCTGCTACCGTCCTTGAAGCATTATTAAAAGTCAATTAATAAACATATATACCTGCATGAATTAAACAAAGCATCAGGGCAACGAATTACTAAATATAACAGTTCATTTAACAGCATTATGGCGTTAAGATTAATACCAATTAAGAAATATATTCCAACCTGCCTTGCCCGACGCTTCATATTTTCAAACCGAGCTCGGAGCTGTTTGACAGAATCCATCGCCATTGAAATCGGATATAAGAGTAAGCCATGTCGCCTCTCGTTGTTTGAAGATGACTGCGTCGGTCTTTTTATTGGTGAGAATATGGCTATACTTCCTCACCAACATGGCATCGTTTCCTGAAAACACATTTCATATTTATAAGTAACAAGATCGTACAAGGAATTGCTGATATAAAATTAAATATGCACGGCAAATATTATATTTATTAGGTTCAAAATATATATAGATATTTTATAGTTTCTTATAGATATTTTATTACACATGAAAGCACTATAATATTCCTCGGTAAAGCATTATTAAAGTGTGGCAGAATTCAAAATAATATATAAAAATAAACAAAAAGATTTGCCACCATTGCATGGCAGAACATTCAAAAAATAAAACGCAATGCTTTTAGAAAGTTCATTCTCACAAAGTTCAAGTAATTTTACTAACGATAAGTATATACACGTATCGCAAATGTTTTCATAATGATCGTTTATCTCGTTTAGAAGACGAAATTCCACAAAATATTATCAAGCTTTACATAATGGTTTTACGAAAATAAAATGCTCACTTACGTATCTATACGGTTCCAAACGTGTATTATTTATTAATAAGGTTCATATTTATTATGGCAATAAGGTATAATTTACAATACTTACAGTAAGTTGGGATCCATTATAAGTTGTCAAAAATTGAGATGCCTAAATGAACAACAAAAAAATCACACAAAACAAGCAATCCAACGAAGTGACGGCGCGGCGGGAAAAAGTTTTGACAGATTGATAAAAATACGAGGTGTTGCCAGCGTAAAAATAATTCCTGTCTCGCAAAAAAATTATTCTCTGCAATAATTGCCCGATTCGGCGGGGAACACTGGAACGGATTATTCAAATATAACGGAAGCTTTTTCGGAGTTGAAACAACCCAATTTGTATTTGAATAAAATCGACGTGAAGATTTTTTTACATTTGAATAGAACTCGGGAATCTGAATAATTGTTCAGCTTTTCCGAAACAACTCGCCCTAAGAAAAGGAATCGAGATGATGTATCAGACGAGAATTGGAAAAAACTTTGGAAATCACTCTAAACTTTTATTCAAGTTCATAAATAAATACATTACATATGTATTTACAATTATATTTTAAATTTAGTATTATTTGTAAAATATATTTCAAATATAATGTATGTATTTTATTGTTTCTGTAGCTTAGTCTTCACTAAAATAAAAAAATAAATATCGTAAAAATCAACCTTTTTTTGTTCGCTTCGTGGCATAGCTCCTTTAAATTTCATTTAAGTGACATTTGAATATAATTTTATTTAGTAAAAAGATTGACATGAAGTGAGTTCCGGCACCTTTTTTTTAAAAAAAAAAGCCCTGCAAATGGCCAATAGTAATACCGACATGTTTGGCTGTTTAACTTTTGGGGTGTTAGGGCCGGATTGTGTTCCTCACTTAGGGCGAGTTGTTTCGGAAAAGCTGAACAATTATTCAGATTCCCGAGTTCTATTCAAATGTAAAAAAATCTTCACGTCGATTTTATTCAAATACAAATTGGGTTGTTTCAACTCCGAAAAAGCTTCCGTTATATTTGAATAATCCGTTCCAGTGTTCCCCGCCGAATCGGGCAATTATTGCAGAGAATAATTTTTTTGCGAGACAGGAATTATTTTTACGCTGGCAACACCTCGTATTTTTATCAATCTGTCAAAACTTTTTCCCGCCGCGCCGTCACTTCGTTGGATTGCTTGTTTTGTGTGATTTTTGTTGTTCATTTAGGCATCTCAATTTTTGACAACTTATAATGGATCCCAACTTACTGTAAGTATTGTAAATTATACCTTATTGCCATAATAAATATGAACCTTATTAATAAATAATACACGTTTGGAACCGTATAGATACGTAAGTGAGCATTTTATTTTCGTAAAACCATTATGTAAAGCTTGATAATATTTTGTGGAATTTCGTCTTCTAAACGAGATAAACGATCATTATGAAAACATTTGCGATACGTGTATATACTTATCGTTAGTAAAATTACTTGAACTTTGTGAGAATGAACTTTCTAAAAGCATTGCGTTTTATTTTTTGAATGTTCTGCCATGGAATGGTGGCAAATCTTTTTGTTTATTTTTATATATTATTTTGAATTCTGCCACACTTTAATAATGCTTTACCGAGGAATATTATAGTGCTTTCATGTGTAATAAAATATCTATAAGAAACTATAAAATATCTATATATATTTTGAACCTAATAAATATAATATTTGCCGTGCATATTTAATTTTATATCAGCAATTCCTTGTACGATCTTGTTACTTATAAATATGAAATGTGTTTTCAGGAAACGATGCCATGTTGGTGAGGAAGTATAGCCATATTCTCACCAATAAAAAGACCGACGCAGTCATCTTCAAACAATGAGAGGCGACATGGCTTACTCTTATATCCGATTTCAATGGCGATGGATTCTGTCAAACAGCTCCGAGCTCAGTTTGAAAATATGAAGCGTCGGGCAAGGCAGGTTGGAATATATTTCTTAATTGGTATTAATCTTAACGCCATAATGCTGTTAAATGAACTGTTATATTTAGTAATTGGTTGCCCTGATGCTTTGTTTAATTCATGCAGGTATATATGTTTATTAATTGACTTTTAATAATGCTTCAAGGACGGTAGCAGAGAAATTCATGAGAGGACTGGCGGTGGACACAAATTTTATGCGGAACATAGTGGCTACTTCGATTGACGGACTCCCTAGCGTGTTTGACGATGACATCAGCACTTTGGTGCTGCAGGAGCTATCTGGTGGTGGAAGAAGGTGGGAGTTTGGTTAGCGCCACAGCTGAGGTTTATTATGGTGTTGACGGCAGTTTACTAACTACTTGTAAGAACTTGTGTTTCAAACAATGTTTCCTAGTTTTATATCAGTTCTTCATTTAAGTTAATCTGGTTAATGTATTCTAATGTTGTTAATGCATCCAAATCCAACCGTTTAGATAGCAGCGCCCCAGAAACCTCAATCCTAAAAGCAATTTCATCTCATTTAAATGTAAACGAATTTGTTGACTGACTTAATACAAGTTTTCAAACAAACTGTTAGTAGATTTGAGTACAAAATATTTGTATTTCACTATCGTTGCTTTACTTAAGATAATAATCTTATTAGTTAATGTATTCTCATGTTGTTGAAGCATCCAAATCCAACCCTTTTGACAGGAGTGCCCCCTATTATACATACCGATTTCCGGTTTAAAAAAAATTGGATTATTGAGACAAGAACGAGTAATATCGGAGTCATGCTAAAACTAAACTGAGATGAAAGCAGTTTATTCCCCTCTGTTCACTATCTACTGGGTGAATTCTTTAATATACTAATATTAATTTTAATAATTTTTCTCTTTTTTATGTACACAATTCGAAGTATTTTCTGGCTTCACAATTACCTACATTATATTACATGATAATACTAACAAATGTACATTGTGTACTTACGACGGGGTACTCCAGTAAGACCGCATTTTTCTTTTCTTTCCTTTTAAAACTGTAAATTAAAAAAAATGCATTTTATGCAATATTATGCATGGCATGTCCAGGTTTTTATATTATGCATATTTTTAATGCTGTGTGACCTTTACTTTATGGGCCGTATAATCTTTTGTGTTCTTTCTAATGTTTGTCAATTATTGTTAGAACAAGATGAATGAATGCATTCGCACACAATTAACTAGTCCATTATATTATGTTCTTAAATGTTTCTTTCCCATTGTATAAGTATGTATTTTTGCTGTAAATTATTCTTTCTTCCGAGAGAGTGTACCGGTATAATTTTACTTTTTTCAGGGCATTAATAAAAAATAAATAATCACAATCGCTAATCAATCGCTAATCAAGTCGCTACAGCGACCTTGATGTGATTTACTATGTAATACATTTCTAGAATGATCTATGTTATTACTAACTATATATGGAGATAATATACAGTACCATAGTTACCTGGTAGATAAGTATGGTACTGTAGACGGTATGGTACGGTACACTTAAGATTAATACTTAATTAACATTAACTAATTGTTAATACAGGATTTAGGACATAATTGTAAAATACCATAAACATTATTTTAAACCTTTATTTTCTTATTTTTAACTGAATTTATATAAACAAATTATTATAATCAATAAATATTAGTCTGAAACACCCATACATATTTAAAAATAAATAAACTCTGAGAAAAAATAAATGCCGCTGATGGAAATTGAACCCGCAACCTTCCGATTTATTCATTTTTTTTCTATTTGTCCATTTATCTTCTTTTTTTTCAATTTCTACAGTGTAGGTACCTAGGTGCCTTACTTATTTTCTCTTTTATTTTAATTTGTTATATTATTTTGATATATTTTGTTCCTCACTTATGTAAAATACAAATAAAAGAATATACTACATCTTGGTACTCTATTTATTTTATGAAATTAGGTAGGAGTATGCAGTTACACTTAAGTTATTCACATTCAATAATGATCCAATGCATATTACATAATATATGTATATGTGAGATAGTTGTTCAAAACATTTCTAATAGTATGTATTCTCTATTATTAAACAAAGTAATTTACTAAGTTTATAAACATTAAAGTATAAAATAAATAGAAGATTTATCGTTACATTAATTATTTTGTACATGTTAACTATCTATCTCTGAATATATGTAAATGGTCGTTTGTTGAAAATCTCTGAAAGTTCTTCATTGATTGCTTTGAAATTTAGACACAATGTTGCATTCAAATATGCGTGTGTTTTTATATACATACCTACATTATTTAGATGACACCTGTGACAGGTAAAACAGACTGAGCCACAGCAACACGTGGCGGGGTACAGCTATTTTTGAATAAAGACATTATTGTTTTGAAATTCAAAAGACTTTTATTATCTTCGCTCATGTACCAAGAGATTGTACACATGTGTTCGAGTCTCCAGGCGGAAGATGTTACAGAAAGTGTCGCCCCATGGGTTGGTAAAGAATCAATATAAACCGAGTTCTGCACAGAGAAGTAAAGTAAGAAAACAGTTTATAAGGCGGTCTACTGTGGAACCTCTCTTGCATTGCAGGGTTTTACAGCACTCGGCTTATGTGGATTCCTTACCGACACGTGGGACGATAGGCCTAATGGTACAGAAGGAGGTAAGATAGGGCTTTTTGTGCTGGGTAGTATTTTACTATTTATTAGTCCATCAATCTGGCAAAATATGAGTTAATGAGGGTTTGACGAACGTGGTCATCTCCCCTGTTAAAGATTGGTGCTTGCACCAGTACATCGTTAACCTCGTCCAAGGGGTCTATGAATACAGGTGGTTGATCTTGTTACAATGATCCCTTGTACCTACCTGCATTTTAATTTATGAAGAAAGGACTGGAAGCCATCTTTTAACAACTCCAAAAGTTCTTTCAACAACATTTCTGGTCCTGATCTGACTTTCTTTATATAAATGTTGTTCTCGAGAAACGGAATAGGCCTCTTGCATCCCATTTTTTTATTTTATTTTCCGGTTTAGGCAAATATTCTAAGACATTCTGTATTTTTTTTTTTTTTTTAATCGTATTTTTGAAACCATGGCGATTTTTTGAAAATTTTAATCCGAAAAATCGGACCATTTTTTCATAAACCGGAAAGACGGAACATAATTTATGGGTGCGAAAACAAAATAATTACATAGCCCAAAAACATTTAAAAAAAAAACGACGCATTTCACACGAATGGCAGAGGAGAATAACGAGGCATACCAAAAATATTACATCTCATAAATATTTTTTTCCTTGAACCTTCTTATTGATCATTAATCCTTATTAATTTATTTAAAGTTTTATTCCAGCAGTACTGGGAGGATATTGCAATCTCAGTCTGCCATATTAAATGAGATGACATATAATATAAATATACTTATACACAATATTATAGGATTGATGAATATATACGATTATAATGTTCAGTCACTTAATCCAAATATTTTACAATAAAACCTAATGTACATAAAATTAAATGAATTAAAGGGGAAGGTTTATCAACAATATGAAATATATAAACAAGTATAAAGAAGGTTCTCATAAAATATATTTAGTTGGTCGAAGTACCTATATATTCTATATGTACCAAGGTTGGTTTTTGTTTTTGCAATGAGACTATTTTTAACAGCTGCACATTCTAGTTATATAACATATAACTTGATATTGTACCTCTTGTTTGATACTATCCAAATGTTGCGATTTAAATTATTCTTGTACTCATAAACTCATAATAATATATTATTAAATTTGATTTTGTTAAAATCAGGACCATCACCATTATACTTCTAAGACAGCCGCCACGGAAGGATAATCTGTACGATTTTCACATCATAACATCTGTCACTTCTGAATAATATCTGTCATGTCAAAACGAAGTACTTCCAATTCTAACGCTGCGTTTTGTTACTGTTTTGTTATTTAATTAAACATGGATTCGTGTAGTAACCGTAGGATCCGAGATCGTAAAAATAATTATAAATATTGTATGGTTCCTTTGTGCCCAAATACTTCGGCGACTACTAAGGAAAAAAGATTTTTCGTTGTACCGCGAATTTCAGCAATTAGAAAACAATGGTGTATTGCAATTCATAGGTCCAGTCAATTGGGTGAACTGTCAAATAAAACCGTACGATATGTCTGTGAAGATCATTTTAATGTAAGTATATTTTTTACAATATTATTGTTTGAACACAATATTTAAAAAATACATATTTTTCTTTGTTGCATGCTTCACGAATAGTTTGCTGTACAGTACAGTAGGTTGAGTAGGTGGGTCTATTACCTAGTGACAACAAGCCTACACACATTACAATATTGTTACACTTTTGCAGGCTATTCTCAAATGAAGATACTTATTATATTTGCATTGTTAAGTTTGTATTGAATAAATACAATGTCTCTTGATAAGTTGTATTTTTATTTTCAGTTAAGCGTGGATGCTCGGAAATGGCCCCAACATCTAAGTAAAAGGGTGCTTTTAAAAAAAGGAACCATTCCTCATAAATTTGAATGTCAAATTGGAGCTGATGGGCGAGATCTACTCAATGTGGTGGATCAGCATCCAAGCTCATCTAAAGGCGGTGAAGTGTTTGTTGCAAGTCTCGAGCCAATGTCTCCTTGCCTGTCTGATGTGGATGAGTCTGTGCCACAACAGATCATCAATCAACCTCAAGACTACGTTGAACTGGAAGTGTCGTTTCCTCTCGAGAAGCCTCAATGCTCTGGACTCCAAATACTTCAACAACATGTGGATGGACCACAAGATACATCAAGCTCCGAAGAAAACTTTCACATGTTGATAGTTGAGAACGCAACTGATTCGAAAGCCATTCAATGCAATTTGAAAAAGAAATTCAAAAGTAAATTGACAAATACAGGAAAAGAACACAGTAGGGGTCCAATCGAGTGTTTAACTACTCGTGACGTAAGTACTTCTCCTGTGAAGCATAATAAAAATACCAAGAATGTACAACTAAAGCATGTCACTCTTCAGCCAGACAGTTCTGCCTCGGAATCGGCATCTGGTTCAGAATACTCCCAACAAGCTACGTCAGATTCGTACGTTGATAGTAGTTCAAATAGTGATTTCAAAAGTCTGTCATTGAAATTAACTCTGCAGCATATTGAAAACAAACCAAAGCTGTATTTAGGAATCCTTAAAGATTTTTATTGGATTGTTAAAACCCTAGCACTCCTTGAAAATATAAACATTTTAAATGTTTTAATCGTTTTAAAAAAAATTAAATTAAACTCTAGTTTCAGCATTTTAGGTGATGAATTTGGCCTTTCTGAGGCTCAAGCTTCAAGAATCTTTAAGCAAAGTTTACCGAAGTTATCTCGTCATCTTGCAGAACTGGTATTTTGGCCTAAGTCAGAAGCAATAGAAGCCTTACTACCAATTCCATTCAGAGCAAGATACAAACATGTCGTATCAATCATAGACTGTTTTGAAATTCAGATAGAGAAGCCATCAAATCCACTGCAGCAGGCACTAACTTGGTCAGAATATAAAAAATGCAATACACTCAAGTACCTAATATCAATCACTCCTGATGGCTTTATTAACTTCATTTCAAAGGGCTTTGGTGGACGTACTACAGATATGATGATTGTGGAAAAGTGCGGCTTCTTGGACAACTTGTCTGAAGGCATGTCGGTAATGGCAGATAGAGGTTTTAAGCAACTAGCTACTATTTTAGAAGGCAAACATTGTCAACTTGTGCGTCCACCAAGTGTTGTTACAGGTGTAAATAGCACTAAAAGAGAGGTGAAGTTATCCAAGCAAATAGCAGCCCTGCGTATACACGTTGAACGTGTAATAAGCCGGCTCAGAGAGTATAATATTCTAAAGCCACATTCTTGTATAGACTTCCATTTGACTCAACAAGTTGACCATATTGTTATGATTGCATGTGGACTCATAAATCTACAAAAACCAATAATTTGATCATATTAGTCTTATTAATATTATTAGTCTTTTAGTGTTTTGTGCTCTACGCTAATGTTTAGTTTAAAATGTTATGTGCGCTTCATTATCATATAAACTTTAACTTGAATATAAATATTCATAATATGTACCAGTGTAATTTTGTTTATCCTTCATGTAATGTATATAGAATAAGTCTAAAGTGTATAATATTATGTAATTATAGCGCCAGTATGTGTTTTTTATAAAAACATATGTTGGAGCTTTTACTTAGAGTTTATAGGCAATGAAGCCACCAAAAGGGATAATATCAAATACTGTAGAATAATTTATGTATAACACCTTCAACTTCTTACATTTACCATACATTCTGATTATGCTATACTAGCGCCTCCTAGCCCCGTGACTTCTGTGGGTTGGTTTTTTTTAATGCATGTTATTTGAAATGTTTTCTTTATTTTACGTTAATAAATTATATAAGTCGAAAATAAAATATTTAGTAACCTACATACGACCTTACTGTTCTTATGCTCACACGTAAAAAGAATATTAAAGCCCGCCATTAGGTTTGTATTGTCCCGAAGAAATGCAACATGCTACACTAGCGCCATCTAGCGGCCAGCGTTACCAGTCAGTGCAAGTACTGACTATAATAATGCTTCCAATATTTTACTGAGAGTGGATTGATTGCTATTCATTCATTACGCCTTACTTTTACATCAAGTTTATATAAATACAGTTGTGTTGTAGCAAAGTGATCATGTTCCACTTTTTAATACATTTCTATTTGTGTTAGAATTTCCACTTTGTAATCATTTTCTTACTTCCAATAATAAATACAAAAAAAATCTATGCGATAATACAATAACATGTGTACGTATTATCAAATAAATACTAGGTATAAATGTAAAAATATGTCTTATGTAAACTTTTTGTTTTTGTTTTTCTGTCACTTTATACAAATACATATTATACTATGGTGGATGGGATGAAAATAATATGATGCTATTGTACATAATCAATATAATCATGTATTATTATGAATAAAGAAGCGAGTGTAGTGCAGTAAATACGTGATTTATTTCAAATAATGTATACCTATACATTTTTTTTAAGTACAGGAAATATAGCTCTGGACCAAAACAGCATGGCTTTATTAATAGCTTCGACACAGAATTCTTCATCGTAATCGATGTGGAAAACATTTATTTTGCCAGATGATTCAAAGTTGGGTTCAGCAACACAAAACACTCCCTTGAATTTGTTCAGTACAAACATTTGTATTTGCATTTGTGCATAATACTTTCTGGCAACAACACCCTCAAAAAAGTAATTTTTCATTGTACTATGTTTGACTGGACACTTGACCTCAACAATATAATCATCAGTGACTGCATCCGGGGAGCCACCGATAATTGGTAATTTGCAACTGATTTTGAAACCACATTCTTTATATTTGTGTCCCAGTTGGTTTGCTAGTACCTTTAACACCAAAGGTTCTAAAAGCCGACCTCGTTGCATAGCCTTTGTGTCTGGAATCTTGGCTGCCCCTAAGATGACTTCAGTCAATGTTCCATCCAATGTTTTGCAGTTAGCTGCCTCGTATAGTTTGGATGCAGTAATTCTGCCATATCGCATTTCGTACCATAACGGGCAGTTAGCCTGCTTTCTTGTTAATGAAAAAACTTCCTCGAAGATATTTGGAGGAATATTTAGATCACATGTAATAAAATTGATGAAATCTGTAGCACTTGTATTGTGCAGGTTTCGTGTTTTCTTAAAAGCAGAAATCATCCTGTGCATGGACAAACAGTCAGTGGGCTTCGGATCCATGTAAAGTTGAGTCAGTTGGCATCGAAGCCCCTCCTTAAGACTCCTTTGGAGTACTGCTGCCAGGAAATCTCCATTACCTTTTTCCACGCTTTTTACTGCGTTCTTGCCAACTTGGGATGCCAGAATGAACTTTTGGGAGGTTCCGACACACGATAACTTTGATTTTCTCCAATAACAGTCGACAGATGTCGACGCTGGTTCTTCACTTCTCCTATGGAGCCATGTTAGAAATGCCAGTGCATGTTTACAGCCACCTGAAAGCAAAATGTTCCAAATATAAATTATTTGTCAACAGGTAGCTGGCAGAGACCCTCGCAATGATTCTGTGTTTGTTACATCACACAAGAGTTTGCTCTTCCCCACATCTCCATAGGGTAGAAGAGTGTAGAGGTTAGAGGAGAGAAACATATTTTACAATATAGCGACATACAGTTCAACTAACCTCTAGAAGCTGCACAGTCTTGACATTCTAAGACTTGTATTTCATCTTCCATCTCATCACACAAAAGTACAACAGAGTATGCTTTTTGGCGGACACGGTGCTCGGGGGTTATTTTTGCTTTCACTGTGCAGATAGGACCTTCTCTTTTTACCTGCACATACCCGATAGCATTATCACCATAACTTTCACGTGCAGACCTTTAAAATATATAATAATAACACGTTGAAAACAAAAGACAGTTGCATATAACTGAATGTTAACAATTGTCTTAATAATAATAATTGATGGAAACATAATATATAAGTACATATTAAATGTTGTCAAAATATATAACATAATATTCGTATATTAGAAGATACAGAAAAAATACTAACCTTTTTGTTTTGACATTTCTAATTTCGCTTCCAATGAAATTCATATTATTACTTAGAAAAGTAGCCATCATAAATGAATCTATGTTCGGCAAATTGTCAGACTGACCCTGAACAAAACCTACTTCAATCATTTCCAAATAATATATGCTTAATTTCTCAACAAAGTTAGCGGACTACAATACAAACAGCCAAACCCCAAACAAGTGTCAATATTCAAATTCACAAGTCGCCGGAAATCAAGGTGTTGCCATATAAAAAAAATAATCAGTGTGGAATTTTACAAAAATTAATTCAATAATATTGGAGACGGAACATTTTCAAGTGGTGACGTCACAAGCCAAAAATAACAGATTTATTTATTTTATTTAAAAAAAACTATACATTTCAAAATTTTTTGAGTAACATTTTCGTAATCTTAGTAGAGAAATCTATCCACTCATTTTTTTCCAAGTCATTAGAAAATCCTTGCAAGTGGCCTATTCCTTAAGGGTGTTAGTAAATATGGCTTTATTCCATAACCACCATCTCCAACAATCACTTCATCTCCAAACTCACCGCATTCCAACCTTACTTTGATGCTGCTACTATTAAAAAGATGGGTATCTCCAGGCCACCTGGCTACTATGTTGGTCGACAAAAGAAACAAACTTGTAGTTTTTCAATAGTTTTACCAGTTTTTTCGTCATTTTAAATCACGGAAACCAACGATATAAAAACGAATTTCGACAATGTTTTATGTAGAAAAGGTATCTAAACTTCTTCCCACAAAACCTTCAACTTCGTAAATTTTAATCGTTGGGTTTTCTTTGCGTTATTTGCCAAAATAGTGAGGGTCGTTATCACCAGTAATTGGCACATACGATATGTCAGACCGCAATTGTGACGTTCGCGCATGCGTCAATCTTTTTCAAAATGGCGGATCGCGTTAACCGGCCGATTTCGGCTGATCACATTTTCATGAATATTTCGTTGAATTTTCTCTTGACGGACGATGAAACAACCCAATTTATGGAAAATTGAGTGGATTGACGTTGTGATGACTTTCTCACACGTGATTTTTTCCGAAACAACTCGCCCTTATTGATTCCTTGTCTTGTCATAGTCTAAAATATGCGTGTGTACGTGGCCTGTTTTTGCACTCTGGTGCTGTAAAGTGCTATAGCGATATATTGTTGTGGTACTATCACACTTGGTGCCGGCAGCGGAAATAGAACCGGATCCTCGCTCCGCCACCCTCCAGTTCACAGCGGGCGCACTTTGGCGCATTCTTTCTTTTTGCTCAACTCCTCGAACTTCGCTAATTTCCTTTGGTTTCCTCTCGCCTCTCTATTTCGCATGGTGTTATTGATGTTTGAAAGGCGGTTTGATCGAATGCATTACATTCCCTGAAGCCGGTATTCTGCCCACAGGGATATTTTAGAATTTTTTCTATGTACTTCATTTTTATACAGCTTCAATTCAGATCAGGAATTGATCGCATATATGTTAGACCACATACCTACCTACTTTAGATGGAGGAATGAATAAATGTCAGTAAATACATGACGAGGAAATAGGTGGAAGAAGGAGTCGGGTGCGTCCTGGTAGACATTGCACGATCGGGTGCTTCATGTGGTTGAGGCGTAATAAAATGGCAGTTTTTTTCAGAAGTAGTGTCAATGTGGTTGAAGAAAGGTGGCAGAACAGAATTAAGTGGCGTTCCATTATCTCTGTTTACCCCTGCGGAGAAACGCGTGATGGTAGTTTGTCATTATTCATTATTCAGTATTTATTTATTCACCATAATATTATCTCGGTAGTAGTATTACGTAACATGATACTTATTTTTACTTAATTTTTTATGCAAAGCATTGAATGACATAATCAAATAAATCTAATGTCTGTATCCGCCACTTATTTTTTCTTGAGAAATCGATGAATTGATCATAATATTTATAATTGTTTAAATTTGTTTGTTATTTCTCTACATTGTTTTGTTTGACTTGGTTTAAATTCCATATTATTTAAATTTATTTAATTTATATCATTGATGAAAACATGATGTTCATATCGACAACAGATTTGATACAAGAAGGTTGCATTTTGTACATGTTATAAGACTTTTTAATAACTTTTAATTTACTTTTTCTGATCAGGTGCAATATGTATCTTACAAAATTTTAATAATATGGGCTGCTTGCCCACATAACGTATGTCCTGGTTATGTTGGTCAAAAAGCTTATAAACGCTTCAATTTCACATTTTTACTCTTCCACGTATACTTGCCCACCTGGCTATCGCCCTGGTGAAAGATCACCATTCGGAAACGTTGCTTGAACTGGCTTTAGGCGTGTTTAGTGACCACACCTGAATTTATTGCCAGATATCCAAACATCCCATTTCCTATCTCATTCTGTTCCATACTATATGTATGTGTTTAGAGTTCCAATACTGCTGGGTTACTGGGGTAATCTTATACACACAATTTCACATACATACACGGAGAACACCTACTGATATAAAATATTGCTAATTTATTAAGAATCTCTTTAAAATTAAAATTCTAATATTTTCGCATTTCGTCATTGTATATATTATCAATTACACAATTTAACGATAAGTTCGAACATTTACCAATTTTCGGGTTTTGACAGTAACATAGTTATTGTAGTATAGTATATGTCAAAACCGTTGTTTTCTTTCTTCTTCTTCGCGTGCGTTTGCGATGTTGTAAATCCGCTGTGAAAGTTGGCGTTTTTCAATGCTTTCCTAGTACCTACAGAGAGGGATAAACGCGAGATCCGGCAGTAAACCTTCACCGCATTTGGGTCACGCCAAGTCCGGCAGATGCGTCCGAACTATCCGGAGTGAATCCGTGCGATACGGTCGGGTCGGGATCAAGGGCCATGTTTCTAATTAATCGTTCATTGAAATCGGCGAATCGCGTTACTCTGATGAATCAATAATCAATCACTGACAATAGTCAGTATCTCACTTGGAGTCGCATCATTGACTGGGCGTAGCGAAGTCCTGTTCAATCGAACATTTGGCATTTCATCTGCCTGTAAATATGTTTTTTTGCGTTCCGGTTCAAGATGGTGGATAAGCTGAATACTACAAATGTTCCCGCCAGAGTTCGCATGATCGTGGTTCCTATGACGAGCTGTCAAATCGGAATACCTAATCAATGTTATGGTACCGGACTGAAGAACGTCTGGTGAATGAATTATTGTCATTATGAAGAATTATTACATTTATTTGGAAAATTTTGACATAGTTCCTAATTTGAAAAAATAATGTTACGAGAAATTTTTATGATTTATGTAAGTAGGTAGGTAGGTATTTAAGTACCTACTTACAAATCTTATGATTTTAGAGGAAATTTTGGCTATGATTTATTAAGTAAGAGAAAATTTGACATACTTTTTTGGACGCAAGGTCTTACTGTTCACATAACTACTAGTCAATAAAATTACTGTTTTAATGCCATTGATTAGTTTCCAGTAATGCTTATTTGAGTTAGGGCCTACAGCAAGGTTGTGATTCGTAGATATTTCAATGATTGGTTAGTAAAAAAAATTGCAGGTTCACAACATTTAAATAGTCGCTACAATTAAAAAATATATATCCCGAGTTAGGTGTATCTAGCTACTCGAGAGATCTGATGCAAATTCACACCAATTATTTACATATATTTCTATAATTGATTCATAGTTAGTATGTAATTGAAATTCGTTACTTATCTACTAATAATCAGTTATAGCGTTATTTATTATTAATTATTAATCGTAATGAAAATAGATTCATATAATATACCTATAACCTGCAAGTTCGCTTCCTAAAGTTATATCTGTTTTAGTAAAGCGTCTTTTGAGGTGGATTTTTTTTAAATGTATACATATATTATTATAAGTTAATTTTTTTTAAATTTTATGTGAAACCGCACAACAGTCCTCCTACTTCTCCCAGTCTAGAGCCAGTGAGACTACGGCATCCCCAATTGGGGTATGTAGTAAGGCTGAAGGTAGTCGGGAGGGGAAGAGGAATGTAGGGAAGTACCTGAGTATTTAATTTACATTTCAAGCAACATTTCAATTCTGAATGATGGTCTTACATCATAGCGATACTGAGAGTCTTCCACTCTGGAACGTGCCGGAAATACAACATATATTATTTTAAATGAGTAAATTGTGAAATAAAACAAATTCATCAAATAAAATTTACTTGCCCAAGCCGGGATTTGAACCCGCTGCCTTCGGCTAGTTAGTCGAGAGCCTAACCCCTTGATCACGGAGGCCGTTAAATGACACGTTGAAGCGATACCTCAAAAAACATTTACTTTTCACTCTTGTAGGTGTTGTAAGCTCGAGTATATACCTGATATTATTATCATCTTCTATGTTTCCTCGATTGAATTCTCGGGACTTCATAAAATTATTTAATCTCGCACGCTACCGAAACATAAATCGTCGACCACCCAAATGCGATTCACCCATAACTCATATCCTTGGCTCGGGCGATAGATCTCCCGCGCGTTGGTTGATCGCTACCATACGGCATCACAGATTCACAAACTGTGCCCTGGTTGGCCATTGAGCGGATTCGTTCTCAGCATGTCCCACGGAATTAGATTAGGCTCGGGAGCTGATGAGAGGCGCGCGTGACGGAATGCGCCGCGGAGAGAGCTGGAAGCTGGACGCTTGGACCGATGGACCATTGGAACATTGATCGCTCGGTGCTCGATCACTGTCCGGTCTAAGCCGAGTGAGCTGCAGTAAGATGCACTGCATTGCCCGCCGCAACTGGCAACTGCACTATTGATCCAGTGGTCCATTTGAGAAACGACGATCGTTTGGAATATTAGAATGCAGTGCGATGAGTACTTGTATGCGGACATTTGGGCGATTGAGCTTAGTTTGGTGGCTCGCGAGGAATGTCGATGCAATTTGGAGATGTGAAAATATACTTATGTGCAAGTGAAAAATTTACATATACACATTATTTACACAACCGTGCCTCATAATAATATATTTATTCACGCCATGAAGGCTTTTACATGAATACATTATTAGGAAAGTTGTTCAGGAGTACAATAAATAATTAGTGTATGCTATATAACATAATAAGCGGAGTATGAACAATATAAGCAGGTACAATAGAAGTTAAAATAAAGAGTTATGTTGTAAAAAGGAGATAAATAATTATACATAATAACAAGAGTATAAAGTACATAAGTACTTAAGGTACTATGAAAGTAGTTAGAGCCATATGTAGTAACTTTGTTGATATTAGTAAAAATAACATGAAATTCTTGTTTCAAAGTATGTTTGTATTTAGCCAAATAAATAATTTTAATTTAATAAAGTTATTTCATCAAATAATAAGCTAAAAGTATTTCAGTTTTTGTGGGCTATGTACGCTTCAATGTTGTGGTCCAAATTTTAGTACGTAGATAAAAAATAGAATATTATTATAGTAATTTTAGAATAGATTTTAGAATAAACTGGTGTATAGTTATAAAATATTTTAAAAAATAGTTAGATAACACGTACAATATAATATAAAAATAATTAAATAGTTTAAATTAAATTCTGTTATTATGTGTGCGTTTTGTTATGCATTAGGGTAATCCCTAATGCATAACAAAACGCTAACCGATTTCGACATAACTTTCGGCTCAACCGTAAAGTTTATATTAATTTATCTTCTTTTAATAGGTTGTGCTGAATTCGATTGGCGTTCTGTAAATTAAAATGATGTAGGTATACAAAGTTAAAGTATTTCGTTTAAAAGTTTTCCATCATACAGTAGCTATTTTCAAAACTACAAAGTTAGTATTTGTCACTCGATTGATTATTAATCAAATTAATTCCAAAAGTGGTGTATTTCACTTCGATTCAAAGTGAAATACAAACTATAAATTAATTGACATCTCGGGTGATTTCCCGCTGCCCCATGGATGGCAACTGGCAACCCACAGTAATGTAACACATGTATAATGTAGTGTATACCAGTAGTATAATGTAATGTATACCTAACTAACCTACTCGTATACCTATAGGATGTAACTCGTATCGCGTGATGTGTTTTTGTGATCGGAATTCCGCCGCGAATGAAAACCTACCCGGAATGTGTTGAAAGGATACCGGCACAATTTCACGGAAACCGAGTATTTGATCGTTGATAAAAAATCAAATTTATCCGGTTGTGGATATCGAGCAACAATGCATCGTGACAACCGTTGTAGGACATTTTCTCTTTCATTGAAAGCTTTTTCGTGTACAAAAATCAACACGAATTTCACCTTTATTTGGTTCATCATCTCAAGTGTCACTATCGAAACTCATATTTAGAGGATTGCAACAGACTTAGGGATTTGCTCTTAACGGAAGATTCTAAAGTTAATACTAGTGAATTCTTTGTTTCTGAGGTTTTGAAGTAAAAAAATCGTTTCCTGTTCAGAATCCGGTTTGAAATTTTAACTTGGTTCGTATTTCTAAATTGACCTAGTAAGTAACTTCCAAATTGTATCTAAATAACTCATTTTGACAGCATTTCAGTCGAACACCATAATACAAATTTAAATAATGTATTTTTGTGCTCGTAAGTCATTTTTATTTGGTATAAATATAGAGTCGATGCGTCAATTGTCTCAGTGATATCGGTTTTCCTAAACAAGTCGTTGGCAACATCATTACAATGTTAGGTCGTAATTTATGTATACCTGTAGTTAAACCAAATAAACAGCAATCTAGTTTCTTTTATATCTATTAACTGTTAATTATCTTATTCCTCTGTTTTTTTTTTAAATTGCCTTACAACGAAATACAGAACATTCTTTGTAGACTGTTCCCATCTTTCATCTCGTATTAACTTCCAGAGTGTTTATCTGAGCCAGAGGCTCTGTGCCTGTGTAACTCTCGGATAAATAAACACTTCCGCTAGCTGGACATAATTCGTGCATATGCCGTAGGTCACCGGCGCAACTTCACTAAAAAGTCCCAACCATTTGATCATACAGTTTATTTTTTTAAATCTTTTAAACTCTCGTTTTTTACTTAGTTTATCTTTCTAGCAAACGATCAATTAAACTGACTTTTAACTGCTTAATCACCCTCTCCACAACCTTCCCACGTAAGCTAATATGTTGATGGTCCATCGGTAAATTTAATCAATTGTTATATTTCCTGCGGCTAGTAGGCATCCTTGCCCTGCATGTGTGGACTCCATGTATTCCCGTTTTATGTCTTGAATTTGGTTCAATGACATGATTATAACTTCCCCATAGCATCTTTTCTCGAAGCTAATTAAATGAGTAGGTAAGCTTGTACTCTGGGTGTCTTAAAGATTTGCACTAGTAGTAGTCTCGCGATTGGCACTTTACTTATTTTTGACTTGACTGCTTCATTCCCAAATACCTACCTACATATCAACCTAATGGCGGCGTTTTATCTTATTTTATCAAACAACATCGTATCAAATAATAAATCATTACTTATTCGCCAAATGCAAAGTTGGTCATATTGGTCATTATTATTTTTGAGAACTTCGCAGCTGGCACGCAATACTTTTATTTGTTGTAACCCACTCAAATGATTGTGTTAATGTGTATTCCGTCTTGAAGCAGTGCCATCAACATGAAGGTGGATGTTAGCCATATCATAATAGTAACGCACTTAACACAGTCTGATCTCTAATATACTCTTAGACCATACGCACATAAACAATTAAGTACACGTTTTCCATTAAAAACAACATATTAAAAATATTCCTCGTATGTTTTAGCTGTAGATTGCAATAAAGATATGACGACGAATAGCCACTAAACAATATTGCGAAACAACCCATCCTTAGGACGGGTTGTTTCAGAGAATTAAACAATTCATCAAATTTTACAGTTAATTTTCAAGGACTTTGAAAGTTCTATTCAAATTATATTATCATTTCAGTACTGTGAAGTAACAGACCCATGTTGATATAATAACAGAACTTCAATAGGACTTACACAGAACTTAACTTTGAAATTTGATGAATTGTTCAAATTTTCTGAAACAACCCTCCTTGTATTACTGTCGTTTAAACATTATGAATAAAATACTTTTTATGTATATTTACACAAACCATCTCTGATTAGCAAAGCATTGTTTCAAGCAATGTGTAAATTCCATTAAAAATATGTACATATTCAAGCATTTTACTGTCAAAAACTATTCTTTCCTATAAAGTGACCTAGCGCAATGAAAATGTAATAATAGATTTTACTTTATTTTGTTTTATGTTGTTCGAAAGTGTTCGAAACGCATTTTCTTCGGTTTTTTTCAGTTCATCCAAACCAATTTCTTAACTGAATATCGTGTTTTCACTATTATTCTCGTCACAGTTGAGATTACGGCTCTCACTGCTTTCACGGTGTATATCTGGTGGCCTGATAATTTCACGTTATTTTTTGTGAAAAGTGGTGATATTTTTGTCGAAATTCGTGTTATTTCTTGGAAAAAGTGGTGTTATTTTGCAACAAAAGTTATGTCATGTTTAATTTTTAGTATTCTTACATAATTTAACCTATTCAGCAAAAAGTGGCGTAACGGTTCTCATAAAGTTCTAATCAACCCGTAAAAAAACATATTTTTACTAT